>NW_007016462.1:0-6404 GCF_000164805.1 Carlito syrichta
TTTTGCCATCTCTAATCAAAGGGAGGAGGTGTGGACACAGCTTGCTGACTGACAAAGCCTGGCGAGGACACTCTTTCCCTTCCAGATACAGGAGAGGGCAAGGTTAGAAGCCTGCCTGGGGCTAGACTGGGGAAAGCAGAAGGTTGAGTGACAGCTGAGTCCAGAAACTCTCCTGAAGAATCTGGGCCTGGGTAACACTCCCACCTTACAGGAAACTGAAGGCCAAAGGGGCCAGAGGCCAGGCGCCAGGGCCCAGTTCAAGCCCACGCAGGGCAGAGAGGTGGGCTCTGATGCTCCATGGACTCACTGGGAGACCTCCCAGCTTCCACATCTGTGGGCTGTATGTCATAGCCCATCTCAAAGGGGTGGTCACAAGGGACAAAGCCACTGATGGTGTTTCTGGGGTACTAGGTGGCCCCAGGGAGACCATCTGCAAGCAGAAGTGGCTGTGAAGACTCGGAGTCCAGTCCAGCCCTGATGGGTCATAGCTGTGACACCGAGCTCACGTCACTGGTACCCTCCATCAAGTGTGGGTCCTGACACCCCTCCCAGGGCTGCCATGAGGAACAAGTGCTTGGACAGCCCACTCCAGCCCAGGCTCCTGGTCAAATACACGGCAGTCTTTTGTCCCATCTGAAGGAAATAAAAGGTGTTGGGTGGGCCAAGGTGTCGCTCCAGGCAAATGGATGTTCATGGCTGCTTCTCGGGGTTGATAGCCCAACTCAGTGAGATCCTCGAGGAACAGCCCTCACTTGGTGCCTGGTGCCCGGCAGGTGTGCAGAGTTGGAAACCGTCTCTGCCTTTTTCCCTCTGGGAGTGCCAGCTGCCTGTCAGCTCTTCCTACACCCCACGTTAAAGCCCTTTCACACCACAAAGCGCTTCCCACAGATACCACTGGACCTTGGCGTAACTTAAGGAGGCCACATTTAATTTAAGGAATTTTGCACCTGGAAGGCCCATGGCACAGTCTTTCTGAGTACATAGATTGGTCCAGTTTTCACTACAGGAAGCATCTTCCTGCTCCCCACTCCGATGTTTACTCCTAATCTCCGCCTTTTTGAGCACTGTTGACTTTGTTTTACAGGCAAAAGACCAAGGTTTCAGTCCTTTCACCGCCTCTGGGATGACATTTTTCCAGTTCAATAAGGATCATGCAGGATAATCTTGTGGGGACCCTGGCTCCCACAGGCCACGTGACAGCTGCTGATCTCCCTGACACCATTGGTCCTTCATGGTCTCCGAGTCGGGCCCTGGCTGGACCAGATTGGGCAGGCCCAGGTGTGATGGAAACATACAGGTGAGGCAGGACCTGTTGCAAAATGGAAACTCAGTGCCCTGTTCAGAAGTATTGAACACTTAAAGATGGCAAAGCATAGCCATCCTGGATGAGGATCCCTGAGACCACCTGGGTGTGCCCGTGAAGGCAGCCCTGGGTCCAGGATCAGAGGGATGCAGGTTTAAATCCAATCACAGCCACGATGGGATGCATGATGTCATCAGCTACTCCCCACCTCTGAGTTAAGCTCCCTAGCTTATTAAGTGAACACCATGGGAGCTAAATGCAGGAAGCAGACAGGTATAAAAAGAGAACTACAAACACTGAGGACTGCTTGCAGGGGAAAGAAGGGGAACGAGGATTTAAAAAGTTAAAGGAAAAAAGAATAAAACAAAATAACTGCTATTTAAGGATTATTACTGAGGCAAGGTGAATTGCTTTATATAGAAGTATTCAGTACCACATCAGCCACAGGGGCTTCCCACATCCCCACTCCCCCAACCATTGGTCCCAGAGTTCACAGGAACACTGGTGGTACTGAGCCTAATATAGAGCCCTGTGAACCCTCCAGGCTCTACGGCGAGGGTTGGAATCATGGCAATGCCTGGACATTCACCTCCACAGCCCATGTGGGAGCATAGCCTAGAGTGGGGAGGAAGGAGGCACCATGAGGATTTCCAAGGCTCCCTGAGTACAGGGCTTCTGACAGAACTCCCGTGGGCTATGACAGGGGATCTGCACAGCAGAGAAGTGACCGGCAAGGCCTGTGAGGTTAGAGTTGGGTGGGTTGAGCCACGGGCTCGGTCCTCCTGCTCCAGGTCAAATTTGTGGGGGTGTCCTAAGGGCCAGGTCAGAGGAGGAGGGGCTGGTGGAGGGAGGCTATGTCCTCCAGGAACCAGAGTCCATCTCAGGCCTCGGAAATTCCCCACACCAACCAAGAAGCCACTTGCACTTGGCACCCCAGCTATGTGTCCTGGGAAGTTTGAAATGAGAAATACTGAGATGTGCCATTTAATAAGTCAGGGACTGGCCTGCCCTCTTAGTTCAAAACACATTGCAGGAACATCCGTGTGGAACTATGTTAGCAATGGGGGGAGCCCCTGTCCTGTCTGCTTACATCTGTCAGCGTCTCTATGCTGATCTCTAGCTGTGTCACATCTGCCACCTCCATCTCTACCTGGACCTCTGCATCCCTCTCCAGCTGCTACTGCATCTGCGGGAGCAACTATAGAGCCATCTGCAGTGCCGTATGCACAGAGCTCCAGCTCCTGCACATATATATTTCCATGTATCTCGGTCTCTCTCTCTAGCTCTACCCTGTCTCTATCTCTGTCTGTGTCTCTATCTCTACTTATGTCTCCATCTCTTTTTATGTCTCTGTCTCTATCTCTACCTCTGTCTCTGTCTCTCTGTCTCTCATCATATCTGTCTCCATCTCTATCTCTACTTCTGTCTCTGTCTTTCTCTGCCTCTGTCTCTATCTCTTTCTCTGATCTTATCTCTCTCGACCTCTACCTCTGTCTGCCTCTGTCCCTGTCTGTCTATGTCTCTGTCTCTAGCTCACCTCCATGTGGTTGAGGTTGAACAATCTGGACCAAATGTGTCAAGGTCACTGACAGCCTTAAACTCCTAGGAGACAAACTTTATTAAAAAAAAAATCCCTGTTCCATCCACAAAGGTGGATGACATATGTATGCATGCATTTTTTTACCCTCTTGAGTTTATATTCTCGCAGCTCTGTGAAGCAATATTTTCCCTATTTGGGGCTTCCAAAAAGATGACAAACATATACACCTACATTGAGATGTATATCTAAGTCTCCCTACCCCATCACATGGATGCAGGCTCAGGAACAGCAGTGTGTGCCTACAACCGGGTGTCAGGATACTATTGCTGGTAGGGCCTCTCTATGGTTGCTTAATTCTAAAATGTGAAATCATCTGGTGGAACCTGTCCAATGAATGCACTGTGAGATAAAGGAGTAACCAGATTCTTTGTGTGTGTGTGTGTGTGTGTGTGTGTGTGTGTGTGTGTGTTGGAGTCTTACTCAATCGCCCAGACTAGAGTGCAGTGGCACACTGAAGCCACCCCAGTGTTGACCTGCAGGGAACCGGTGTTCCTTCCACCTCAGCCTTCCAAGTAGCTGGAAGTTCAGGCACTTGCTATCATGCCCAGGCAGTTTTTAAATTTATTGTGGAGATGTCTCGCTGAGTTACCCAGGCTGGTCTCGAACTTGTGGGCTCAGGCAATCCACTTGCCTCAGTCTCCCAAAGTGCTGTGATTATAGGCTGATCCTCCAAGTCCAGTCTCACATTCTTAAAATAAGTGAAATAGCATTTTAATCAGGTCCACGTTCCCTGGGTCGGTGACAGCCTGATGGTTTTATAATATTTTCTCTTGTGGGCTGCAGTAGAAGAAAGGGATCTCTCTGTCAAGCACTTCATGGGTGTGCGTGGGGTGCAGCGTGCATTGTGGTAGGGCTGTGGGGTGCAGGGTTCTGCCTCTCCCCTGGCCCAGTGGTTTCCGAGGGTGCAGGTTACTTTAGCAGGTGGAGGGCCAGGACACTTGGCTTCATCTTCTACTCTTGCAGCTCCTGGCCACATGGCCTTGAGCAAGTCACTCCCACTCCCTTCTTGTCACTTTTGCTCCTGTCCTCACACAGACCTGGCTGTGGGAGGGACAGGGAGGGACAAGGTGATCACAGAGCTAGCATATCAAGAGGAGGCACAGCAAAGGCTAGGATGAGGCCCACAGACAGACCAAGTCCACAGGCAAGCCCACATGGCTCCTGTGAATAAATTGTTGTAGCCACACTCATCAGACCCCTGAATATTCCCCCCACTTTCACCTTCTGACGACTTTCCACTGCAATTATCCCCTTGAGAACAGGGGTCACTGCCCAGTTCAGGACTAAGAACCATCAGTCAGCCCCATGGAGACCACCACGACCACAGAATCCTCTTCTTCCACCAGGGAGAAGTCATCTCAGACAGTGGTGCTGAGCCCCAGAGCTTCTCTGTCTCTCACCAAGCACAGGCCTTGTTCTGATAGCAAGGAAGGTGGAGCACCAAGATGTCTAAAGACTGCCTCCTCCCTTCTCATGCCATGCCTGTGAAATGGGACAACAACCCCACCCACTCCAGGACTGCCTCATGACAGAAGTCCCACTGCCTGGACACTCATGACCAGTGCTCAGGGAGTCTCGAAGGGAAGAGCCAATTGCATAGCAGGGCTTGGGCAAGTACTCACTTGGCACCCCATATGAGCAGAGGGTGTTCCCACAAGTCCACAGACCAGACAGGGAGTTTCATTTCAGACTCCTCAGACCCAAGCTCACTCCTGGAGCCGCCTTGCCGGAGACACTTTAAAAAGAGTGCAGGAATAAGAGAGGAATGGGCAATAGTGGGAAACTGCCAGTGGAGGGGGAGTACACCTCTTCAACAAGGGTACCTGCGTAATGAACATTTGTGTATCTAACCCTGAATTGCACCCCACATGTTGAAAATAAAAAGTTAAAAAATAAAACAAAAGAGTGCAGGAGATGGAAACAAACATCTACAGATGGCTTCAGTCTCAGACTTACCAGGACGACAGAGCCAGCACAAAAATTGGCAAGGAAGATCCTTAATGCCCCCCAGGCAGATGGGAGGCTGGATGAAGGAAGCCAGATGCCTTGTCAGGACTCCATTCGATGTATCGAAGTGCCAGAGCCAGGAGCACACAGGAGACCCACCCTTAGTCCTTGACACCAGCTCCAGCCCTGTGCCTCCACTCTGAATCCTGCTCACTCCTCAGAGCATATCACTACCTGGGTGCTCACAGCTTCACTTCCTGCAGTCAGGATGCAACCAGCAAGGAGAGGCTGAATGGGCGCAAATGCCTGAAGATATCACCACAGATGTATGCTTCTTTTGTCTTTCTCTCCAAGAAAGGTGAAAGTATAGAGGTCAGGATGGATTGCTACTGAGGGACCAAGACCGAGAGCAGAGCAGGTTCTGAGTCATGCTGGGGATTCCCGGACCATCAGTGTGCCAAACTGAACAGGTGAGAAGGACAGAGCGGAGAGTGGGCCCTGCTGGGACCGACTTCAGAGCACATGAGTGACAGCTATGCGGTGGCTGGTGTGATGGAGCAAGGCTCAGTGCCCCTGCACATTCCCATGTGTGGGCTCTGTGCCTGAGAGAAATGGTTTGCCTTGTCCAGTGCTCAGATGAGGAAATGAGGGTGCTGAGAGATGAAATAATGTGTGCAAATTGCCACAGTGGCAGGAGCTTAGGGGTGCAGTCACATCCAGCGGGTCCTCAAGCTGAGCTCCCCAAGAAGACAAAGCCTCTGGCTCATTGTTGGAGCAGAGTCTGAGGGATCTGAGGCCTTCTCCTGAGAGTGATTCTGGCAGACTCCAGAGTCACAGTTTCTCATCGGAGCTCCTGGGCCACAGCAGAAGACACTGGGTCCTTCCTGCCTTTCCCCCATCAAGACCTCCCTCCAGCAGTCAGGGCCTTCCAAGTTATCGAGATGTACTCACTCCCAGTCTCCACTTGGAGAGGTCTCCTGGACACTGGGGGATGGCTGGATCCCAGGAGCCAAAGACCCACTCGGACAACGCAGGGAGACCCTGTCTCCGCAACCATTCTTATAGGTTGTCTGGGGTCAAGGTGCCCATCGTTCTGGCCACTCCAGAGGCCGAGGTAGGAGGATCACTGGACGCCACGATTTTGAGGCTGGCCATGAGCGACAGTCATGTCCCTGGGACCCAGCTTGGGACTCAGCCAAATCCTGTCTCCAAAATCTTCAGAATCGTACACAGATTCTCCTCTGCGCTTGGTGTGTTCACAGGGCGACTGGCTTTAGAGCCAGGAAAAATGGGATAGGGCAGGAAGAAATGTCTCCGGGTAAGGGATGTATCCCTGGTCTTTCTTGGTGGCAGGTCCTCATTTCAGAGTCAGTGGGTCAGCCTGCCTGGGGAACATTTCTCACCTTGGAAAGGAGAGTCAGCATGTACCCAACCAGGGAGCCTCAGGAACTCCCGAACCAAAGTGGGGGCAGCCTTTGGGGGGGTTTGGGGCTGGAAAGTGCCAAGCTTGGGGGACCCTCTTATGTGGGGGGTGGGGGGGTAAGGATTGAGGGC
>NW_007016462.1:6424-17050 GCF_000164805.1 Carlito syrichta
GTGTCAGGATGCTATTGCTGGTAGGGCCTCTCTATGGTTGCTTAATTCTAAAATGTGAAACCATCTGGTGGAACCTGTCCAATGAATGCACTGTGAGATAAAGGAGTAACCAGATTCTTTGTGTGTGTGTGTGTGTGTGTGTGTGTGTGTGTGTGTATGTGTGTTGGAGTCTTACTCAATCGCCCAGACTAGAGTGCAGTGGCACACTGAAGCCACCCCAGTGTTGACCTGTAGGGAACCGGTGTTCCTTCCACCTCAGCCTTCCAAGTAGCTGGAAGTTCAGGCACTTGCTATCATGCCCAGGCAGTTTTTAAATTTATTGTGGAGATGTCTCGCTGAGTTGCCCAGCCTGGTCTCGAACTTGTGGGCTCAGGCAATCCACTTGCCTCAGTCTCCCAAAGTGCTGTGATTATAGGCTGATCCTCCAAGTCCAGTCTCACATTCTTAAAATAAGTGAAATAGCATTTTAATCAGGTCCACGTTCCCTGGGTCGGTGACAGCCTGATGGTTTTATAATATTTTCTCTTGTGGGCTGCAGTAGAAGAAAGGGATCTCTCTGTCAAGCACTTCATGGGTGTGCGTGGGGTGCAGCGTGCATTGTGGTAGGGCTGTGGGGTGCAGGGTTCTGCCTCTTCCCTGGCCCAGTGGTTTCTGAGGGTGCAGGTTACTTTAGCAGGTGGAGGGCCAGGACACTTGGCTTCATCTTCTACTCTTGCAGCTCCTGGCCACGTGGCCTTGAGCAAGTCACTCCCACTCCCTTCTTGTCACTTTTGCTCCTGTCCTCACACAGACCTGGCTGTGGGAGGGACAGGGAGGGACAAGGTGATCACGGAGCTAGCATATCAAGAGGAGGCGCAGCAAAGGCCAGGATGAGGCCCACAGACAGACCAAGTCCACAGGCAAGCCCACATGGCTCCTGTGAATAAATTGTTGTAGCCACACTCATCAGACCCCTGAATATTCCCCCCACTTTCACCTTCTGACGACTTTCCACTGCAATTATCCCCTTGAGAACAGGGGTCACTGCCCAGTTCAGGACTAAGAACCATCAGTCAGCCCCATGGAGACCACCATGACCACAGAATCCTCTTCTCCCACCAGGGAGAAGTCATCTCAGATAGTGGTGCTGAGCCCCAGAGCTTCTCTGTCTCTCACCGAGCACAGGCCTTGTTCTGATAGCAAGGAAGGTGGAGCACCAAGATGTCTAAAGACTGCCTCCTCCCTTCTAATGCCATGCCTGTGAAATGGGACAACAACCCCACCCACTCCAGGACTGCCTCATGACAGAAGTCCCACTGCCTGGACACTCATGACCAGTGCTCAGGGAGTCTCGAAGGGAAGAGCCAATTGCACAGCAGGGCTTGGGCAAGTACTCACTTGGCACCCCATGTGAGCAGAGGGTGTTCCCACAAGTCCACAGACCAGACAGGGAGTTTCATTTCAGACTCCTCAGACCCAAGCTCACTCCTGGAGCCCATGACTCTTTCCAGAGAGGGCAGGGGTGACTACTCTTCCAGTGCAATTACAGTGGAAATTAAGAAAATCGCTAATCCTGCTGCCAGGTACATAATTAATCTAGAAAACTTAATTGAGTCTTAGTGGGAGAGGACCGCCTTGCCGGAGACATTTTAAAAAGAGTGCAGGAATAAGAGAGGAATGGGCAATAGTGGGAAACTGCTAGGGGAGGGGGAGTACACCTCATCAACAAGGGTACCTGCGTAATGAACATTTGTGTATCTAACCCTGAATTGCACCCCACATGTTGAAAATAAAAAGTTAAAAAATAAAACAAAAGAGTGCAGGAGATGGAAACAAACATCTACAGATGCCTTCAGTCTCAGACTCACCAGGACGACAGAGACAGCACAAAAATTGGCAAGGAAGATCCTTAATGCCCCCCAGGCAGATGGGAGGCTGGATGAAGGAATCCAGATGCCTTGTCAGGACTCCATTTGATGTATCGAAGTGCCAGAGCCAGGAGCACACAGGAGACCCACCCTTAGTCCTTGACACCAGCTCCAGCCCTGTGCCTCCACTCTGAATCCTGCTCACTCCTCAGAGCATATCACTACCTGGGTGCTCACAGCTTCACTTCCTGCAGTCAGGATGCAACCAGCAAGGAGAGGCTGAATGGGCGCAAATGCCTGAAGATATCACCACAGATGTATGCTTCTTTTGTCTTTCTCTCCAAGAAAGGTGAAAGTATAGAGGTCGGGATGGATTGCAACTGAGGGACCAAGACCGAGAGCAGAGCAGGTTCTGAGGCGTGCTGGGGATTCCCGGACCATCAGTGTGCCAAACTGAACAGGTGAGAAGGACAGGGTGGAGAGTGGGCCCTGCTGGGACCGACTTCGGAGCACATGAGTGACAGCTATGCGGTGGCTGGTGTGATGGAGCAAGGCTCAGTGCCCCTGCACATTCCCATGTGTGGGCTCCGTGCCCTGAGAGAAATGCTTTGCCTTGTCCAGTGCTCAGATGAGGAAATGAGGGTGCTGAGAGATGAAATAATGTGTGCAAATTGCCACAGTGGCAGGAGCTTAGGGGTGCAGTCACATCCAGCGGGTCCTCAAGCTGAGCTCCCCAAGAAGACAAAGCCTCTGGCTCATTGTTGGAGCAGAGTCTGAGGGATCTGAGGCCTTCTCCTGAGAGTGATTCTGGCAGACTCCAGAGTCACAGTTTCTCATCGGAGCTCCTGGGCCACAGCAGAAGACACTGGGTCCTTCCTGCCTTTCCCCCATCAAGACCTCCCTCCAGCAGTCAGGGCCTTCCAAGTTATCGAGATGTACTCACTCCCAGTCTCCACTTGGAGAGGTCTCCTGGACACTGGGGGATGGCTGGATCCCAGGAGCCCAAGACCCGCTCGGACGACGCAGGGAGACCCTGTCTCCGCAACCATTCTTATAGGTTGTCTGGGGTCAAGGTGCCCATCGTTCTGGCCACTCCAGAGGCCGAGGTAGGAGGATCACTGGACACCACGATTTTGAGGCTGGCCATGAGCGACAGTCATGTCCCTGGGACCCAGCTTGGGACTCAGCCAAATCCTGTCTCCAAAATCTTCAGAATCGTACACAGATTCTCCTCTGCGCTTGGTGTGTTCACAGGGCGACTGGCTTTAGAGCCAGGAAAAATGGGATAGGGCAGGAAGAAATGTCTCCGGGTAAGGGATGTATCCCTGGTCTTTCTTGGTGGCAGGTCCTCATTTCAGAGTCAGTGGGTCAGCCTGCCTGGGGAACATTTCTCACCTTGGAAAGGAGAGTCAGCATGTACCCAACCAGGGAGCCTCGGGAACTCCCGAACCAAAGTGGGGGCAGCCTTTGGGGGGGTTTGGGGCTGGAAAGTGCCAAGCTTGGGGGACCCTCTTATGTGGGGGGTGGGGGGGTAAGGATTGAGGGCAGAAGGTTTTCAGGAGATTGGATTTTTCTTTCTTTCTTTCTTTCTTTCTTTCTTTCTTTCTTTCTTTCTTTCTTTCTTTCTTTCTTTCTTTCTTTCTTCCTTCCTTTCTTTCTTCCTTTCTTTTCTTTCCTCACTAGGTTGACCAGGCTGCTCTCAAACTGCCCGACTGACCATGCTCTCGGCTTGGGCTTCCCAAACTGCTGTGATCACATGCTTTTCATTTCAATGACATCCTGGTCTTCCTGTCTGGTCTTGAACTCTGGGTTGGGAGTGATCCTCCTGCGGACGCCTGCCCTCACCCAAGGTTTTCTGGGTTTTGCTTGGGGACAAGGTGTGGGCCTGCTATGGTGTCCAGCCTGGTCTTGAGCTCCCAGACTCTGGCCACCTCCCTGTCTCAGCCTCCCTGAGTGCCAAGGAGATAAACATGAGCCATCCGGTCAACCCTGCCCTCCGAAACTTTGAGAGTCACACCCACTCTTTCCCCAAGGTGGTCCCTGGGAGGAGCAAGCAAGTCCACCCTGGGGAATGAGGCAGGTGGAGTGTTAGGCATCTCGACAAAGACACACCTCTGCACCAGATACTCCCCAAGGAGAGGGCTCGGTGGAAAAATCTGGCTGCCCTCTCTGGGATCCTGTGTCATTGGTAGGGAGTGGGCTTTACGGTGGGGCCCTGAAAGGGGTGTGGAGGCCAGGGGTGTGAGCTCACGCCTGTCATCCCAGCGCTCTGGGAGGCTGAGATGAGAGGATGGGCTGAGACCCCGTGTTCGAGACCAGCCAGGGCAACTTGGCGAGACCTCGTCTCTACAAGAAGCCAAAAAATTGAGCCGAGTATGGTGTTGCTCATCTGTCATTTCAAGCACTTGGGAGGCCACAGCAGGAGGATCACCAGAGCTCAGCTGGTGGAGATCGTGGTAGTCATTAGAGTGTCCCTGCGCTACAGCCTGGGCAACAGAGTGGGACTCCGAATCAGAATATCAATACTCATCATCACTACCACTACAAGCACAGGCAAGGCTCAGGGGCTCAGCCTGGTAATCTGGCCCTTTGAGGCCCAGGAGAGTGGACAACCAGAACCTGTGGATTAGACACCAGCCTGGGACACAGGGTGAGAACACGTCTCGGCCATCAAAAATAAATACAAAGATTAGCTGGGTGTGCTGGCAGAGGCCTGTGGTTCCAGCCAATTGGGGGGCTGAGGAGGGAGGATCGCCTGAGCCCGGCAGGTGGAGTTCATGGTGTCCTTGAGCATGTCCCTGTGCCCTGGCCTGGGCAACTGAGCAGGATTCTGACTCCAAATAATAATCACCACAGCTACCACCACCACCACCCCTGCCACCCAGCGTGAGGAATCACCCTCAGGGATGACAGAGGAAAAGGCACTTTCTGGTCTGTCATTTGCAGGATGTTTCAAAGGTGGCCACCGGGCACGTCCAACCTGCACCTTCGGCCACGTGTCTCAGAAGGCCTGCCTCAACCTTTCACACTCTTGCCCCACAGCAAAGACGTATGTGAGGTCACAGAACAGATGGTCTCGAGCTAGGGTGGCCATCGGGCACAGAGTGATAAAGGTGGTCCAGCAACGCCACAGTCCACCCAGCTTCCATTCGCCCTGTCTACCACCTTCGGGGTGAGGGAGGGCCCTTTCCTTTCCAGACAGCTCCATTGTTCCCCGCCAATGTGGGCCTTTTCTTGGATTGCCGCGGGTACCCGTCGTGACCCACTTGGGAGGCGTCTTTTCATTGCTGGAGTCTCCTTTGGTCGGGCTGCGTCACAGCGGCATGTTTGTGGCTCCCGGGGTCTTGACCTGTGGGGCTCAGGCGCTCCTCCTGCTTCCTGTGGGGCCCTAGCAGCCAGTACTCCAGGGCCACCATGCCTGACTTGATTTTGGGGACCTCTCAATGAGACGAGGTCTGGACACATTGCCAGGCTGTTCTCCGACATCTGGGCTCAGGCAGCCTCCTGCCTCAGCCTCCTAGGGCACGGGGCTAATGGTCATGTGCAACAGTGCCACACCTGGACTCGCATGTTCTGTCGGCAGGGTGATGCAAAGAAATGTCCCAGAATGGAGGCCACCGCAACACGTGTAGCCAGGTCTGTGGCAGCCACCACATGCGACTACAGTGTTTGCATTCCAAGGAGCGACGAAGTCTCGCTACGTGACCCAGGTTGGTCTCGAACTCCTGGGCTCCAGCAGTCCCCCACCTTGGCCTCTCAAAACCACGGCCTGATTGTCTGCCGATCCACTGTCTTTCGGAAACTCTAGACCCAAAACTGGGTTCTCCTTCCCAAATGATCTCTCTCTGTTACGGTGATCTCAACTTCAAACACAAATGGATGCTCTTCTTATTTTTCCTTTTTCCTTTTTTTCTCGGAGTCTCACTCCATCGCCCAGCCTGGAGAATGGTGACTCTCTCCCACCCACCGCAGCTTCAGCCTGATGGGCTCCGGCGAGCCTTACCTGGCCTTCCCATGAGCTGGAACGATGGGCGTGTGCAACCACACCCAGTTCATTTGGGATGGAGGGTAGAGACGAGGTCTGGCTGAGGTGCCCAGATGGGTCTCCGCCCATGAGGTCAGCCAGATGCTGACCCATGTTGCTGCCTCCCAAAGTGCTAAGATGAGGAGGCAGATCGTGAGCCCAGCCTTGGTCCTTTGTCTAAAAAACAAAAAGAAAGCCTGGTGCAGCAGCCAATGCCCGGAATCCTAGTGCTCTGGTAGGCAAGGAGGGAGGACAGCTTCAGCCCAGGGATCCAAGGTCAGTCCGGGCCACACAGGGAGATCCCTTCTCAGCATCCATCCAAACAGGGGGTCTGGGTCAAGGTGCCCATCATCCCAGCCACTGCAGAGGCTGGGGCAGGATGTTCGCCAAACCGGCGATTTCAAGACTTGCGATGAAATGTGGTCATGTCCCCGGGTCCCATCGTAGGCCACACAGACCCTGTCTCCAGAAACATCAAAATCATACACAAATTCTCATCTTCACGTGGTGTGTTCACAGAGTGGCTGGCTTTAGAGCCAGGAAAAATGGGATTGGGAGGGAACAGATGTCCCCAAGTGAGGGATGTTTCCCTGGCCTTTCTTGGCAGAAGGTCCTCTTTGCTGAGTCAGAGGGTCGGCCTATGTGGGGAACATTTCTCACCATGGAGAGGAGTGCCGGCAGGAACCCGGCCAGGGATGCTTGGGAACTCCTGCACCAAAGTGGGGTCAACCATTGGGGGTGTTGGGACTGGAAAGTGCCGAGCTTGGAGGAACCTCAAATGTGGGGGGTGGGGGTGTGAAGAAGGACTCAGGGCAAAAGATTTGCAGGAGAATGATTTCTTTCCTCCTTCCTTCCTTCCTTCCTTCCTTCCTTCCTTCCTTCCTTCCTTCCTTCCTTCCTTTCTTTTCTTTTCTTTTCTTTTCTTTTCTTTCCTCCCTAGGTTGAGCAGGCTACACTCAAACCGCCCTATTCTGGCCATCCTCTGGACCTGGGCCTCCCAAACTGCTATGATCACAGGCTTTTCATTTGGTTGACATCCTGGTCTTCCTGTTTCTTCTTGAACTCTGGGCTGGAGGCAATCCTCCCGCCAACGCCTGCCCTCACTCAAGGTTTTCTGGGTTTTGCTTGGGATTGAGGTGGGTTCTTGCTATGGTGTCCAGATTTGTCTTGAGCTCCTGGGCTTTGGCCATCTTTCTGTTTCGAACTCTCCAATTGCCAAGGAGACAGGCATGAACCTTCTGGTGGTACCCACTCCCTAGAAGGTTTGAGAGTCATACCCTCCCTTTCCTGGAGGCGACCCCTGGGAGGAGCGAGTGGGTCCACCCTGGGGACAATGGGGGTGGAGGGTTAGGCACCCCAGCAGAGACACACACCTGAGCCAGATCTCCCACGTGTAGGACTTGGGGGGTGACTCCGTCTGTCCTCTCAAGGGTCCCGGGTCATCGGATGTAGTGGGTTTAGTGGTTGGGCCCCAAGTGAGGTGTGGAGAATAGCCAGGGGCTCATGCCTGTCATCTCAGTGCTCTGGGAGGCTGAGGCTAGAGGATGGCCTGAGTCCCTGGGTTCAAGACCATCACGGGCACCTTAGAGAAACCTCGTCTCTACAAGAAGTCAAAAAAATGAGCTGAGTATTGTGGCACACACTTGATGTTCCATCCAC
Organism: Carlito syrichta; assembly: GCF_000164805.1. NCBI lineage: Eukaryota > Metazoa > Chordata > Mammalia > Primates > Tarsiidae > Carlito > Carlito syrichta. The sequence continues at coordinate 13,955 of NW_007016462.1, forward strand.
TCAGATGGCCATGGTGGGAGGATCAATGGAGGCCAGTCGGTGGAGGACATGGTGGCTGAGAGTTAGTCCCTGTGCTACGTCCTGGCCACCAGAGTAGGTCTCTGATTCAGAATATTAATACCAACCACCACCACCACCACCACAACCACATGTCAGGCTCAGGGGATCATCCTGGCATCCCAGCCTTTGGAGGCTCAGGTGAGTCGACGGCCTGAGCCTGCCTGTTCGACACCAGCCCGAGACATGGTGTGAGACCTTGGGTCAGTCATCAAAAATAAATCCAAAGATTAGTTGGGTGTGGTTGCGCAGGCTGGTGGTTTTGAGTCACTTGGGGGCTGATTGGGAGGATCGTCTGAGCCTGGCAGGTGGAGTCTGCAGTGGCTGTGAGCAAGCCCCTGTTTTCTGCAACGGTGACAGAGTGGGATTCCGACTCCAAATAATAATAATCACCACCACCATCACCACAACCACCCCTGCTAACCAGCACGAGGACACCCTCAGGGATGGGAGAGGAAAAGGCACCTTCCAGCCTGTCATTTGCGGGAGGTTTTATAGGTGCCCAGCGGGCACGTCTGTCCCGCCCATTTGTCCACACGCCCCCAGAAGGCCTGCCTCCATCCTCCACACTCGTGCCCCACAGCAAAGATGTGTGTGAGATCAAGAAACAGATGGCCTTAAGCTAGAATGGCCGTTAGGCAAAGAGTGATCAAGGTGGTCCAGCGAAGCCGTGGCCATTCCTGGTTCTGATCACCCTGCCTGCCACCTTCAGGGGTAGGGAGGGTCCTTTCCTCTCTAGATCACTCCATCATCTCCTGCCAATGCGGACCTTTCACTGGGGAGCAGTGGAGGCCCGTCGTGTGCATGTCGGAGGCCTGTTTTTTGTCTCTGGAGTCTCCTTCTGCCAGGCTGGGGCATGGCGGCATGATTGTGGCTCCTTAGGTTTCGACCTGCAGGGCTCAGGCAGTCCTCCCGCCTCGGCCCCCGATCAGCTGGGACCACCTCTGACTCGATTTTGGGGAACTCTCGCTGAGATGAGGTCCTGCCATGTCGCCTGGGCTGCTCTCTGAACCCTGGGCTCAGGCAGCCTCCCGCCTTGGCCTCCCAAGGTGTGGGCAGATGGCCCTGAACCAGGGTGCCCAGCCTGGACTCGCAAGTCCTGTCACCAGTGGCGATGCAAAGGCATGCCTCGGTTGGAGGCCACTGCATCCCATATAGCTGGGAAAGCAGGTGACACCCTGTGCGACTTCAGCGTTTGCATTCCCGGGAGTGATGAGGTCTCGCTACATGGCCCAGGGATGGTCTAAATCCTGGGCTCCAGGGGTCCCTCACCTCGACATCACAAAGCCACAGCCCAGTTTTGTGCCAATCCACCATCTTTCAGAAACTTTAGGCCCAAGACTCGGGCCTCCTTCCCAAATGATATCTGTCTGTTCATGATGATCCAACTCCATACACAAATGGATGCTCTTCTTTTATTTCCTTTTTTTTCCTTTTTTTCTTTGAGTGGGAGTCTCACTCTGTCACCCAGCCTGGAAGGCGGTGGCTTCCAACTGGCCACTGCAGCCTTGGCCCCCCGGGCTCCAGCCAGCCTTTACCTGGACTACTGAGGAGCCAGAAAGACAGGCATGGGCCACCACACCTGGCTCATTTGGGATGGAAGGCAGAGACTAGGTCTCGCTGAGGTGGCCAGACAGGTCTCAGCCTGTGGGCTCATTTTGTCCACTGGTCTTGGCCTGCCAAAGCACTGGGATGATGAGGCTTAGCCCCCGAGCCCGGCCTTGATCCTTCATCGAAAACAAAGCAGAAGGCCTGGTGCGGCGGCCCATGTCTGGAATCCCGCACTCTGGGAGGCTGAGGCAGGAGTATGGAGAAGCCCAGGAGCCCAAGACCAGCCCGGGCCATGCAGGGAGACCGTGTCTTCTCTGCACCCATCAAAAGAGGGGTTCTTAGCTGGGCTCGATGGCTCAGCCTGTAATCCTGTGCCTTTGGGAGGCTGAGATGAGTGGATTGCCTGAGCCCGCGGGTTCAAGACCCGCCTGGGCAGCGAGACCTCATCTCTACAATAAATCAAAAAATCAGCCGAGCATAGTAGCGCATGCCTGTAATTCTGGCTAATTGGAAGGCTGAGGTGGAAGGATCGCTGGAGCCCAGAAGGTCGAGGCTGGTGTTGGCCAGGAGTGGCCACTGCACTCCAGTCTGGGCAACAGAGTGAGACTCCAACTCAAAAAAAAAAAAAGAGGGGGTCTTGGGTTGAGGTGCATGTCATCCCAGCCACTCCAAAACCTGAGGGTGGAGGATCGCCTGACCCTGCGATTTCGAGACTCGCAGTGATCAATGTTCGTATCCCTGGGCCCCAGCCTGGGCCACAGAGCCAGATTCTGTTTCCAAAAACATGAGAATCGTACACAGATTCTCAAATGTGCATGGTGTGTTCACAGGACAATTGGCTTTAGAGCCAGTAAAATGGTATTGGGGGTGAAGAAATGTCCTGGGGTGAGGCATGTGTTCCTGGCCTTTCTTGGCAGAAGGTCCTGGTTGCAGAGATGGAGCATCAGCTGACTGGGGCACATTTCTCCCCTCGGAGAGGAGAGTTGGCAGGAAACTGGCCAGGGAGTCTTGGGTACTCCTGCAGCAAAGTGGGGCAGCCAATGGTGGGGTTGGTGCTGGAAGTTGCCGAGCTTGGGGGATCCTCACATGGGGGGATGTGGAATCAAAGACTGTGGGCAGAAGTTTTGCAGGAAAATGGGTTTCTTTGTTTGCTTGTTTGTTTGTTTGTTTATTTATTTATTTATTTTCTTTCCTCACTAGGTTGACCAGACTGCTCTCAAAATGCCCAACTCAGGCCATCCTCTCAGCCTGGACCTCCCAAACCGCTGCGATCCCAGGCTTTCCATTTTGTCAACATCCTGGCCTTTCTGCCTGGTCTTGAACTCTGGGCTGGAGGTGATCCTCCCACCGAGGCCTGCCTTCAAGCAAGGTTTTCTGGGTTTTGCTTGGGGTCGAGGTGGGGGCTTGCTATGCTGTCCAGCCTGGTTTGAGCTCACTGGATCCAGCCATCTTCCTGTCTAGGCCTCACCGAGTGCCGAGTAGACATGG
>NW_007016463.1:0-725 GCF_000164805.1 Carlito syrichta
TGAGCTGTTATCATGCCATTACACTCCACCCTTGGTGACAGAGTGAGACCCTGTCTCTCACTAAATAAATGAATAGTTTGTGTTATGTACTAGATAAGTGGCGAATAAGCATTTTTGAATTTATCATCATTTTTCTCTGGCAGGACGAAAGAAAGGCTGCTGATGACACAGTGAAAAAACTAAAACTTCATGCTAAGGCCAAGATAGCTTCTCTGAATAGACAAATAGAACAAATGAAGGCACATGGAGGGACTGCTCTGACTACAGAACCTCAGTCAGAGGAGAAACTCTCTAAGGTATGGTGACTGATGTAGCAGATCTTCACTAATCACAAACCTATGATACTGAAATGGCACATTGTTAAATAAGGCTTTTTCTTATGGAGCTTATAGTCCAGCTGGACTATAGGCCACACACCGGGTGACTAAAAGGTCTGCAGAACTCATGGATACAAAATGCCTGTTGTGACTTTCATGAAATTTAAAAAAGTTCACAGGAAGAGATAAGTTCTCAAATGAGGATTATTTCTCATCTCTTAATGTGAGATTAGGAGAGACACATACCTTTTTTTTTTTTTTTTTCTTGAGTTGGAGTCTCACTCCGTCACCCAGACTGGAGTGCAGTGTCTGCCCCCGGCCACCGCAGCCTCGACCTGCTGGGCTCAAGTGATCCTTCCGCCTCAGCTTTTCAAGTAGCTGGAATTACAGGCGTGTCCTACCATGCCC
>NW_007016464.1:0-837 GCF_000164805.1 Carlito syrichta
GAACAGCAAATGCTCTTCTAGAGTGGATTTCACTGCAGTCTTTTTCCATTATAAAGGACAATGACGTATCTGTAGAGGAAGGGACTCTACCTTTGGGTTTTTTAAGAACTTGTATCTTCACTGAAAATGGCTTGCTTTGAAAGTTGTTTCAGATCCCATGCTGCTGAAAGTCAAGTTTTATGCAAACAGATTCTCAAACGCTGGGGTCTATTTTTTATTGGCGGTATTCTGGGACTCTTGGGGGTAAGAATATGAAAGCAGGTCTGATTTTTCCACTGAGGGACACCTTGCTTTTATGGTTCCTTGCAACTAACTTCTACTAAGTGACAACCATTTCCAAAGCTTCACTAGTTTTGCTGAGAATAGAAAGAAAAATAGGTAACTAAGTATTGTCCTAAAAAGTTCACAACCCAGAGGTAAAGCCGACATAAACAAGCACAATCCCTCCAATTAATGCAAAAATAGACACATGTAACAATTAATGCAAAAATACACACATGTTGGTAAAAAAAAAAACATCAGGGCCAGTCAACATACAAAACTTTCAGAGGTCCATCTCTCCCCTGGTTCTTCCACTGACCTCTCACAGGACATACAGGCACAAAAACAAACCCAACTTGACACTTTTTTGCCTAAGCCCTTCCGCCTACCCTCCTCTCTCAGATCCTTGAGACCAACAAAATTTAAGATTTTACTCCCATCAACAAACTCCCCAACCCAACCCACAAAATACCTGCACGTACCTAAGGCTGCATTTTATACTTCATTAACCTGGTATTTTTCTAGTGTCAGCAGGGATCTCCATCACACCACCAGATGACGACATCACCCTTCCTG
>NW_007016465.1:0-513 GCF_000164805.1 Carlito syrichta
TATCAAGAACCTGGAAGCAACCATGTTGCCCATCCAAAGAGGATTGGATTAAAAAAATGTGGTACATATACACGATGGAATACTACACAGCCATAAAAAAGAACAAAATCATGAATTCTGCAGCAACCTGGATGGAACTAGAGTCTATAATACTGAGTGACCCCTCACAAAGACAAAGGTCCGAGTATCACATGTTTTCACTCATATAATGGACCTTGAACATCCAATCTAATACTATAAGAAAATGACTGACATTAGTGGGAAACTCTGGGGGGGAGGGAGATGGGATTAATGAGCAAATCTTTCTGGGGATGGGGAAACACCTCTAATCAATAGGGTACCTGAATGAAACGTATTTGTATACATAACCCCTAACTGTACACCACAACATCATAATAAAAAAATATTGATTTTTTTAAAAAATTTAAAAAATAAAAGTCCATATGAAAATTTTAATGTTAAAAATAAATAAAAATAAAAATAAAATAAAATAAACAATAGAAATCAGAGAAA
>NW_007016466.1:0-996 GCF_000164805.1 Carlito syrichta
AAGAAAGTAGCTACATTTAAAATAAAAATTCTAAAAAAATAAATTTAAAATTTAGAATTTAAAATTTCCATTAAAAATATATGTATGTCCACCGTAGTAGTTGTTGGAACTAGTATTTTGGAAGACCAAACAGGGAGAAATAGTTGAAAGATTAGAAATGAGAATCCTAGCACTCCTGCCTGGGTGACAGAGTGAGACTCCAACTCAAAAAACAAAAAAAGAGAGAGAGAGAGAGAGAATCCTAAATGGAGAGAAACTGGAAAGATTCTAGGAAGAAAAAAAGAAATAAATGGAGAACAACTACTCATCCAACAGTTAATATAGCAATTTCTTGAGATAAAGAAAAAAAAAAGTTTATGAGAGAAAAGGTTTTCTGAATCACATAATTTAAAAGAACAAATAGAAATAGGTTGAAGTCTACTTCCCTGATTGAATGGAATTTTCCTTGATCTTAATCTGATGAAAATTAATACATCATATTAAGAGTATGTAGTATATATTTTCTCTGATAATGGATACCTTTTTAACTCTGTAAAAGTCCAACTTGTTCCATTCGGCTATATAACTTGCAAAAGTCATTTCTAAGGCAGCTGTGTTGGAAACTGTTTTGTTGAGCCCTATCAGAGTCCTAACATCAAAATGTTCATCCCCCTCAAAAGGGGGGGATGGTGGGGCAAGTCTGAGATTTCGTTTCATGTATATATCATCTACTTCCTCCCAATTGACAATCACTATATTTAAGATGGTCATATCTTTTACAAATTTATGTACAAAGCTGAAAAATGACAATTTGAGATGCTAGAAAATATGAATCCTAGGTCTGAAGAAAATCAAGTTGTTCCAGTGAGTAAATACCGTTTACTTGCCCACCACATTTATTAGGCATTTTAGAAACTCAATAAGTTGTTACGAGCAAGTTGAGTCATCTTTTTTGCACTTTCAGTACTGGCTTCAGATGGATATATGCCATGCTGACAGAAAATGCCGTTGAGGCCA
>NW_007016467.1:0-1156 GCF_000164805.1 Carlito syrichta
TCATATGATCCTGCAATCCCCCTACTGGGAATATACCCTGAAGAACACAAATCACTCTATAAAAAAGATACCTGCACACGTATGTTTATCGCAGCATTGTTCACAATAGCAAGAACCTGGAAACAACCATGCTGCCCATCAAAAGAGGACTGGATTAAAAAAATGTGGTACATATACACGATGGAATACTACGCAGCCATAAAAAAGAACAAAATCATGAATTTCGCTGCAACCTGGATGGAACTAGAGTCTATAATACTGAGTGACCTCTCACAAAAACAAAAATCCGAATATCACATGTTCTCACTCATATAATGGACCTTGAACATCCAATGCAATACTATGAGAAAATGACGGATGGTACTGGGAAACTACGGGGGGGAGGGGGATGGGATTAACAGTAGCAAATATCTGTCGGGGGATGGGAAAACACTTCTTATCTACAGGGTGCCTGAATGAAACGTCATTGTACACCTACCCTTAACTGTACCCCACAAAACCATAATAAAAACTACTGATTAATGAAAAAAAAAAAAAAAAAAAAAAAAAAAGGTTGTTTTGTCTGATACTAAGATTGTAACTCCTGCTTTCTTTTGTGTTCTATTCACCTGAAAATTTGTTTTCCATTCTCTAACTTAGTCTGTGAGAGTTCTTTGTGTTGAGATGTGTTTCCTGGAGGTAGGAAATTGTGGGGTCATTTTTTAATCCAGTTTTCCGTTCTATGTCTTTTTAGTGGCACATTTAATCCATTCACATTCAGACTGATTATTGAGATGTGAGAGTTTATCCCTAACATAAGGCTGTTATAAAGTTCTTTATTGTTTTTGGTGTTTGTTGGTTTTGTTTTTTGGGGTTGACATATGTGTGTGTTTTCAGTTTTGCAGTCACAATGCATGCTGTGCTGATTCTCTGTTTTCCTGCATTCTTGGGAAGAGCATGGTCATACTTTTTTTTCTTTTTCTGTGTTGAATACCTTCTTAAGCATTTCTTGTAAAGCTGGCTGGAGGCAGCATAAACTCTTAGGAATTGGATGTTTAAGAAGAATTTTAATTCTCCACTGATGAGGCTTAGCTAAACTGGGTAGGAAATTCTTGTTTGGGATTGTTTATCCTTGAGAACTTTGAAGATTGGACTCCACTCTCTTGTAGCCTGTAGG
>NW_007016468.1:0-752 GCF_000164805.1 Carlito syrichta
ACCAATCCTCTATGGATGCTGAGGACACTCATACAGAGTTAAACAAAATATGCTATTACTTTTTTTTTGCTTTTACTTTGAAAAAGTGGCCTCCTAGGATATTTTTAATTGCCTATGTGGTTGCATTATATTTCTATTGGCCAGTGTTGATCTAAACTCTGTTTTTGTAAATAACCTTCAATAATCACAGTTTTCGTTTGTGTGTTTTTGAGTAAGAGTCTCATTCTGTCATTCAGGTGGTAGTGCTATGATAAAATCATGACTCACTACAACCTTGACCTTTTGTGCTCAAATGATCGTTCCACCTCAGTCTCCCAAGTAACCAGGACTATAAGTGTATGCCACCATGCCTGGCTAAGTTTTTTATTTTTTTATTTTTGTAGAGACAGGGTCTCACTATGTTGCCTAGCCTGGATTTGAATTCCTAGGCTCAAGCAATCTTTCTGCCTTGGCCTCCCAACATACTTGAATTGCAAGCATGAACCACCACACCTGGCCCACAATTTTAATAATACTGTGTGATTCATTGAAATGTTTAAAAATACCTTTTTATGCTTTTAAATTGCTAAATATACAAAAGACATAAATTATGTCTGCATCGATATAGATTATTTTGGAGGGTGGTCAGACATACAACATCAAAAAAATTTTATCCCTAACCTAGTTGAGTTTATAAGCTGGTTAAAAAAAGTAAATACTGCTTATCACTGCTTGTTTTTTCTATGGATTAAGATGTAATTTGTGTAACATTT
>NW_007016469.1:0-945 GCF_000164805.1 Carlito syrichta
CACATCATTATTTCAGGAAGAACAAATATTGGTGTACCCAAGTAAATGCTCAATAGGTTTTATTAAATAAAAAACAAAATTATATAAAAAATTGCTCCAGCAAAACCTCAATTTCTCAACCAACTCATCTTCGACAAAGCCCCCACCACCTACCAATGGGGAGAGGAAAACCTATTCAGTAAATGGTGCTGGGAAAATTGGCTGACCACATGCAGAAGATTGAAACAGGACCCCTATCTATCCCCATGCACAAAGGTTAACTCCAAATGGATCAGAGACCTAAATGTAAAACCTCAAACCATAAGAACCTTAGAAAAGGAAGGAAATACTCTCATGGAAATCGGAACTGGCATCCAATTTCTGTACAAAACCCGAAACCCACAAGACTTAAGAGAGAAGATAGACAAATGGGACCTTATTAAACTGACAAGCTTCTGCAAAGCCAAAGAAACCATCAAGAGAGCAGGGAGACAGCCTACAGACTGGGAAAAAGTATTTGCCAACTCTAGGTCTGACAAAGGCTTAACATCCTGGATCTACAAGGAACTGAAGTGTACTGAAAAGAAGAAAACAAACATCCCCATTATAAAATGGGCAAAAGACATGAACAGACACCACAAAAGAAGACATTCGAGCAGCCAACAAACACATGAAGAAATGCTCAACCTCACTAATCATCAGGGAGATGCAAATCAAAACCACACTGAGATACCACCTAACTCCAGTCAGAATGGCAATCATCAACAACTCAAAAAATAACAGCTGCTGGAGAGGGTGTGGTGAAAAGGGAACACTTCTACACTGTTGGTGGGAGTGTAAACTAGTGCAACCTCTGTGGAAAACAGTGTGGCGATTCCTAAAAGCTCTAAAAATTGACCTTCCATATGACCCTGCAATCCCCCTACTGGGAATATACCCTGAAGAACACAAATCACTCTATAAAAA
>NW_007016470.1:0-702 GCF_000164805.1 Carlito syrichta
CTGAAAAGTCTCACCTTTCAACCATCACTTCCACCTCCAACAACTTGACTGAAGACATCTCATCATTTGTCATTTTCCACTGCTCAACCCAGATGTTACTGTAGAGCTATTTCGACTAAACAGTGAAGAACACCCACATGGGGCAAATCAAGGCCCTCACCCATGACACCGAGGATCTGTTTCACTCTCAAAACACTTCTCTCACTCCCTCTATTGTTTTTGTTGCTATGCTGGCTATTATAGCGTGCCAGGAGGGTTGTATTTATTCAGAAAAATCTTATTGGTCTTCTATTTCAAACCCTCCAATGTCAAGGCTGTTCCATGGGATGCTGAGATTATTACTGTTTTTACTAATCTTTCCTCTTTATTAGGAGGCCCGACTATTTTCATCCAAGTCAAAACAGTTATTAATCATAATTTTTCTTTTCAGGTTGTTCTATTTCTCCTCCAATACGTTTTAGTTTACCTAAAAAGTCAGAACTCTCCCTTGATATTTTGGGTTGTTTAAATCCCATATAAAAGCTATGGTAACTGATAACCCACCTTATCTTCCCAGAACGGCAAATGATGAGATAATTGGTTTATTAAATTATTGATGCTTGGGACTCTGACCTTATATTAACAACCAGGACTTGGAGGAACATCTGAGCCTTGCAGGTCGAGGCCCCGGGAATCACGATTGTGCCGCCACACCCCAGTCTG
>NW_007016471.1:0-861 GCF_000164805.1 Carlito syrichta
CACTACAGTGCATTGCATTTAGCTGAATATGTGCACAAAAGACTCACTGGATGTAGATTTTATCACTCAGACTACTCAAAATTATATGCAAACACTACTGAAAAAGAAAAACACGCAGGCGTCGTTTTCTTTTTTTAAATCTTCCTTACCGATAGATAAAAGTCACAAAAGGCAAACACTTGAGGCTATCGTGCTCATTAAATTTTAAAATTCCATTTCTGCATTTTCTATTTGTGCAAATAAAATCTGAAATAAGCAAAGCACGTGGGTACATTTTCAAATTCATGCTCGTATTAATAAAGCAAAATTTAAATTACCCCTACACATATTATGGTATCGTCTTCATTAATTTTGTGGTAGGCTGGTTGAATAATTTTACCATGACAGAGAACAGGTTCTAAGGAATCCAAAATGTCTATCTTCCTCTTGGAGAGTAGGGAAATTTGAATAAAGAACACACATGAACACACTTAGCATTTATTCAACAGTCCAGTCCTGATCCCAGATATCCGATATCCTACTGTCTTTATAAACTGGGTAAGTCACAAGAACTCTGGTGACAAACATTCATTTATAAAAGGAATACGGTTGGTTTAGGTCAAGATTTCTCAAACTATAGACTGTGGACACTTGAGGATGTATGATCATGTTCTTGGAAGCCTGAGAATGTTACAGGATATCTTGTTTAGAATACGATATAAATATGACTATATTCTGATAATTTTTACCACTGGTTCTTTTTGTTTTTTTTTTTTTTGAGTTGGAGTCTCACTCTGTCACCCAGACTGGAGTGCCACTGTAGACTTGACCTGCTGGTCTCCAGCGATCTCTCCACCTCAGCCTTCCAAGTAGCTGGAACTA
>NW_007016472.1:0-862 GCF_000164805.1 Carlito syrichta
GAACCCGCAGAGCCATTGTATTCCGTGTGAGACGCCCGTTTCAAAGAGAAAACTTTTCGGCATTCTCCGCTGAATGAAGCATGCTTGGCTACCCATGGCTGTGGAGATCTGGATCCAGCCAGTGCAGCAGCTGAAGTTGCACTCTGGTCACCAAATGCTCCCCGCCTAGTATAGTGTATATACAGGAGAGCTCTGAGAATCAGGGAGGAGAGCACGCACAAAGCCAGTGTATACAGACTGCCAATGAAGTGCAGTGCAGCGCAGGCTTCAATAGCGTGTCCCCAGGAAGACCCAGCTTCACCCCCAGTGTAACAGAGGCTCTCCGTGCTTACTCAGCAATGAAAACGGCACAGCCTTGGTAGTCCTTATTAGGTTTAAACGCCATAGGGAAAAACAACTTAGAATTCTCCCCATCCACACATAATGATCTCCTGCTCGTGACTGTGGAGCACTTGTGTCACTCATTGCGGCACTATGTCTTGCAGATTTCTCTCCGTGAAACACGGAGATTTCACGCTCGTACGCAAAGGCCCTCTATGGAAAGGAACACAAATCAAGGGGAAAGAGTGAGAATGAGGTATTACAGCAGGCGGCAATGAAGAATAATAGTCACAGCAAAGAGGTGACACTGCAGCACACATTGGGCACAGACTTAAGCCAGGAAGGTGCCCGTGCACCCCAGGCCTAAGAAAGGCCACTCCGACCAGCAATCCACAGTCTCATTGCTTTCCCTGACAGGAGAAGGTGTCAGGAAAGAGCAATTCAGAATTCCCCCGGGTCGCACATAATGCCTCCCCACAAGGAACTGTGAATGTCTCAGATCCCTCATTGTGGCACAGGGGAGATGAGCATTCCCGAATGG
>NW_007016473.1:0-4207 GCF_000164805.1 Carlito syrichta
CTGCTGGTCTGCTGACTAACCAGCGGGCTTAACTAGCTAGCCACATACCTATCAAGCCTGCTAACCAACTGGCTTAACTTGCCAGTCACCTAGCTAGCGAACCGGCTAAGTAGCTGACTTAACTAGCAGACTTAACTAGATAGCCATCTGGCTAGCCAGCTGGCTTAACTAGCTAGACAACTAGCTTGCCAGTTGTCTAGCCAGCTCACTTAACTCGCTGACTTACCTAGGTAGTCAGCTGTCTAGCCAGCTGACTTAATTAGCTACCTACCTAACTAGCCAGGTGGGTGACCAGTTGACTTAACTAGCTGATTTAACCAGGTAGCCAGCTAGCTAGTCAGCTGACTAAAGTAGGGAGTTACCTAGCTAGCCAGTTGGCTAACCACTTGAATTGATTAGCTGATTTAACCAGCTGGCCAGCTAGTTAACCTGCTGACTAAACTAACTGACATAACAATTTAGCCAGTAGGCTAGCGAGCTGATAAAACTAGCTGACAACACTAGCTAGCCTGGTGGCTAGCCAGTTGACTTAAGCTAAATGCCTAGCTAGCCAGCTGGGAAACCAGATGAATTAACTAGCTGATTAAATAGCTAGCCAAGTGACTAGCCAAGTGACTTAACTATTTTGCTACCTAGCTAGCCAGCTGGCAAGCAAGCTGACTTAAATAGTTGTCTTGCTTGCTAGTCAGCTGTATTTATTAGCTTGCTATATAGCTAGCCAACTGGCTAGACAGTTGACTTAATAGGTGACTTAACTAGATAACCAGCTGTCTAGACAGCTGACTTAAGTAGCAAGCAACCTAGCTAACAAGCTGGCTAGACAGCTGACTTAACTATGTGACTTAACTAGCTAGCCAGCTTGTTGGAAAGCTGACATAACTAGTTAGCTACCTAGCTAGCCAGCTGTATAGCCAGTTGACTTAACTAGGTTACTTAACTAGCTAGCCAGCTAGCTTGACAGCTGACATAACTAGCTAGCTACCCAACTAGCCAGCGGTCTAGCCAGCTGACTTAACTAGGTTATTTAACTAACTAGCCATTTTGCTAGCAGGTTTACTTAACTGCATGGCTACCTAGGTAGCCAGCTGGATAGCCAGCTGACTTAACTAGTTAGCTACCTACATAAACCTCTGGCATGCCAGCTGACTTAATTACCTTGCTTTCTAGCTAACCAGTTGACTGGTGAGCTGACTAAACTAGTTGACTTAACTAGTTAGACTGCTAGCTAGCCAGCTGACTTAACTAGCTAGCTACACAGCTAGGCAGGTGTCTAGCCAGCTGACTTAACTTGCTGACTTAGCTCGTAAGCCAGCTGATGATACTACCTGACTTAACTATCTAGGTACCTAGCAAATCAGCTGACTTTACTAACTGAAATAACTAGCTAGCATCCTAGCTAGCTATCTAGGTAGCTACCTGACTTAACTAGCTGACTTAACTAGCTAGATAGCTGACATAACTAGCTGACATAACTAACTGGCTATCTAGCTAGCCAGTTGACCTTACTGGCTGAAATAACAAGCCAGCCAGTTTTCTAGCCATCTGAGTTGACTAGCTTTTTAACTAGCTAGTGAGCTGGCTAGCCAACTGATTTAACGAGGAAAAAATTAGCTAGCCAGCTGGTTCGTCAGCTGGTTAATCAACTAGTTGATTAACGTGCTAGGCAGCTGGCCAGCCAGGTGACTAAACTAGCTGTCTTAACTAGTTATCCAGCTGGCTAGCCAGCTGACTTAATTAGTTCTCTAGCTCTCTAGCCATCTGAATAGCCAGCTTTTTTAACTGGCTGACTTAAGTAGCTAGTCCTCTGTCCAACCAACTGACTTTAGGACACTACCTAGCTAGCCTACTGGCTAGCCAGCTGAGTTAACTTGCTCTTTTAACTAGCTGACCTGGTTTCTAGCCAGTCAAATTAAGTACCTTGCTACAAAGCTAGCCAGCTGGCTCTCCAGCTGAATTAACTAGGTGGGTTTTCTAGCTAACCAGCTGTCTAGCTAGCTGACTTAAATAGCAAGATACGTAGCTAGCCAGTGGGCTAGTCAGCTGACTTATCTAGGTGACTTAACTATCTAGTCAGATGGCTATACAGTTGACATAAGTAGCTAGCTACCTAGCTGGAAAGTTGGCTAGTAGGGTGACTTAAGGTGACTTAACTAGCTCGCCAACTGACTTAATTGCCTATCTACGTAGCTAGCCATCAGGCTAGACAGCTGACTAAACAGCTGACTTAACTAACTAGCCAGCTGGTGAGTCAGCAGACTTAACTAGCTAGCTACCTAGACAGACAGCAGGATAGTCAGCTGACTTAACTAGCTGACATAACTAGACGCCTGGTTGCTAGCCCACTGAATTAACTAGCTACCTACATACATAGCCCACTGGTTGGCCAGTGGACCTAACTACCTAACTACCAAGGTAACCTGCTGGCCAGCGAGTTGACTTTACTAGGTGATTTAACTATCTAGCCAGCTTAGCTAATTAGCTGACTTAACTAGCTAGGTACATACCTAGTCAGCTGACTTAACTTGCTGCATTAACTAGCTAGCTCCCTAGGTAGCTATCATATAGCTAGCTGACATATCTAGCTGAATTAACTAGCTAGCTACCTAGCTATCCAGCATACTTAACTAGCTGAAATAACTAGCGAGCCTGTTGTCTACACATCTGATGTAACTAGTTTTTTAATAGCTAGCCAGCTGGCTAGACAACTGACTTAATGAGCTGACTTAACTAGAGAGCCAGCTGACTAAACTAGCTGACTTTAGTAGCTGGCCAGCTGGCTAGCCAGTTGACTTAATTGCCTAGCTACCTAGCTAGCCTGCAGCCTAGCCAGCTAACTTAACTAGCTGACAACGAAGTATCCAGCTGTCTAGCCAACAGACTTAGCTAGCTAGCTACCTAGCAAGACAGCTGGAAAGCCAGGTGACAACTAGGTGACATAACAAGATAGCCTCATGGATAGCCAGCTCACTTAACTAGATACCTACCTACAGAGACCACTGGCTTCCCAGCTGAGTTAACTACCTAACTACCTAGCTAACTTGCTGGCCAGCAAGCTGACTTAACTGCATGACTTAACTAGCTAGCCAGCTGTTTTGCCAGCTGATTTAACGAGCTAGCTACCCAGCTTTGCAACTGGCTACACAGCTGACTTATCTAAATGACGTAACCAGCTTACTACCTGGCTAGCCAGATGACAACTAACTGACTTAACTAGCTTACTTATCCTGCTACCCAGCTGGCTGAGCAGCTGATTAACTAGCTGACTTAAGTAGCTAGAGTGCTGGCTGGCTGGCTGAATTAACTAGCTCACTTAATCAGCTAGCCAGCTGGCTAGACAGCTGACTTAACTAGCTAGCTACCTAACTAACTAGCTTGGAAGCCAGCTCAACTAACTAGCTGACTTAGCTTTCTAGCCAGCTGGCTAGCCAGCTTACTTAACTAGCTTGCTACCTAGCTAGCTAGGTGGGAAACCAGCTGAATTACCTAGTTGACTTAACCTGCTAGACAACTGGCTAACCAGCTGACTCAACTAGCTGACTTAATTAGTTAGCCAGATGGCTAGCCAGCTGACTTAACTAGCTGACATAAATAGCAGGCCTGCTTGCTTGTCAGCTGAATTAACTTGCTTGCTATATTTAGCCATCTGGCTAGTCAGCTGACTAAACTAGGTGACTTAACTAGCTAGCCAGCTGTCAAGATAGCTGAGTTAATTAGCAAGCTATATGGCTAACCAACTGGATAGCCAACTGACATAACTAGGTGAATTAACTAGTTAGCCAGCGGTCTAGACTGCTGACCTAACTATCTAGCTACTTAGCTAGCCTGCTGTCTAGGCAGCTGACTTAACTAGGTGGCTTAACTAGCTAGTCAGCTGTGTAGCAGGCTGACTTTACTGACTAGGTACCTAGGTCGCCAGTTGGATAGCCAGCTGACTTAACAAGCTAGCTACCTAGCTAACCAGTTATATACTGAGCTGACTTAACTAAGTTACTTAACTAACTACCTAACTGCCTAGCCAGCTGACTTCACTAGCTAGCTATCCAGCTAGGCACCTGGCTAGCCAGCTTACTTAATTTGGTGACTTAACTTGCTAGCAAGCTTACTTAACTAGCTGACAACCAGCTAGCTACCTAGCTTGCCAGCTGACTAACTGGCTGGCATAACTGGCTAGCTACCTAGATAGCTATCTAGCTCGTCAGCTGACTTA
>NW_007016473.1:4700-5365 GCF_000164805.1 Carlito syrichta
TACCTATCTATCCAGCTGGCTAGCCAACTGACTTACCTAGCTGACTTAAGGTAGCAAGCTGGCAAGCCAGCTCACTTAACTAGCAGGATACCTACATAGCCTGCAGGCTAGCCAGCTGACTTCACTATCAGACTTGAATAGCTAGCCTGCTGGCCAGCAAGCTGACATATCTAGCTAGCTACTGACTAGCTAGCTGGCTAGACAGCTGACTAAATTAGCTGAGTCAACCAACTAGCCAGTTGGCTAGCCAGCTGACTTAACATGCTGACATCACTAACTACTCAGGTAGCTATCTAGCTGACTTAACTACCTAGCTACATACAATGCCAGTTGGCTAGCAAGCTCTCTTAACCAGCTGAATTAACCAGCTATCCAGTTGTATAGCCAACTGACTTTATTAACTCGCTACACAGCTAGCCATCTGGCTAGCCAGCTGACTTAACTAGCTGACTTAACTAGCTAGCCCTCTGGTTATCCAGCTGACTTGACAAGCTTGGTACCTAGCTATCCAGCTGGCTAGCTAACTGACTTAACTTGTTGACTTAACCAGCTAGCAAGCTGGCACAGCTAGACTTTACTAGTTGCCAGCTGGCTACCCAGCTGACATAACTAGCTCTCTACCTAGCTAGCTAGCTGGCTAGTCAGCAGACTTAACTAGCTGACTT
>NW_007016474.1:0-850 GCF_000164805.1 Carlito syrichta
CCAGGTAAGCTAGATAGTTAAGTAGTTAAGTCAGCTGGAAAGCCAGCAGGCTATGTAGATATATAGCTACTTAAGTCGACTGTCTAGCCTTTAGACTATCTAGTTATGTCAGCTAATTAAGTCAACTGGCTCTCCAGCTGTCTAGCTAGGAAGATAGGTAGCTAAGTCTGCTGGCTATCCAGTTGACTACATCATTAAGTCAGCTAATTAAATAAGCTGGGTAGGCTGCTGGTTAGCTTGGTAGCTTGACAATTATATCAGGTGGCTAGGCAGCTGGCCAGTTAGATAAGTCAGCTACTTTAGTCAGCTGGCTAACCAGCTGGAAAGGTAAGTCAGCACCTTAATTCAGCTGTCTAGACAGCTGGTTAGCTAGTTAAAAAACTATTTATGTCAGATGGGCAGCCAGGTGGCTCGCTAGCTATTTCAGCTAGCTAAGTCAGCTGGCAAACTGGAAGCTAGCTAGTTAAGTCAGCTAGATATGTTAGCTAGCTAGCTAATTAAGTCAGCTAATTAAGTCAACTAGCTAGCCAGCTTGCCATCTAGGTACTTAGCTAGTTATGTCAGCTGCCTAGCAAACTGGCTAGCTAGTTAAGTCACCTTGTTAAGTCAGCTGACTACTCAGCTGGCTAGGTAGTTAGGTTGCTAGTTAAGTCAGCTGGCTAGCCAACTGGCTAGCTAGATATCATACCTAGTTAATTCAGCTGGATAGCTAGCTGGCTAGGTATGTAGCAAGCTAGTTTATTCAAATGGCTAGAAATCGGGGCAGCTAGTTAAGTTAGCTGACTAACAAGCAGGTTAGTTAGGTAGTTACATAGTTAAGTCAGCTGGCAAGCCAGCAGGATACATAGGG
>NW_007016475.1:0-6214 GCF_000164805.1 Carlito syrichta
CTTTCTGTAGATTTTTCTCCCTTTACCCCTTTCCCTCCCCCTCTTCAATTCTGTTTTTGAGGGAAGGTGGGGTTGCTTTTATTTCTCTTCTGCAATGACCTATTCTTCCTTATGAGGGTCTTCTGGTTTTGTTCACTTTTCCCTCTGTTTTACAGTCTGTCTATTCAGCAGTTTGCAGTCTTGGTCCTCTTGAGCGCGCCGATGAGCGACTTCCCGTCCTCGACGAATTTGTTGGTCTTCTCCAGCTCCGCTTCGTGCGACTTGAGCATCTCTCGGAAGTGCGTGCCGGCCGGCCGCGGCTGCCCCAGGCTCGCGAAACGGGGCAGTGGGCAAGCAGGAAAAGCGGCGGTGGTCCCACAGCTGTGCCAGAAAGCGAGCGAGCAGGCAACCGAGTGCGTTGGCTCCTCCCCGCTTCTTTCACCTGCTCGCTCTCCAACAACCTCGAGTGCCCTCTCACAGTAGCCTTGGCCGCCGCAGATGCTGTCAAATGAGGAATTGCAGATGATGAGGAATAAAGTCCCACTGGGTCTAAGATTCTGTGACTGTCACTTCACTCAATTCCAACACTCTGCTCAATGTTGGGGACACAGCAGCCTGTTTCCCGCACATCCCTATCCGTCCATCTTCAAGATTCCTGAGGACAGTGGCAAACTCCTGCAAAGACCGTATACACATCTCATCATCTATTTCTGCATCTCCTATGCACTGAAATTTAAATTCATTTAAGGAATCTGCAAACTTCTACTTTGCTGAAAACAAATCTCAATGTCCGAGGACGCGCCCGACTACCGACTCGGCCGGCCGTGGCTGCCCCAGGCCAGCAGGAAACGCGGCGGCGGTCCCACTGCAGCGCCAGGAAGCGAGCGAGCAGGCAACCGAGTGTGCCGGCTCCTACCCGCCTCTTTCGACCGCTCGCTCTCCAGCCACATAGCATTTTAATAAAGAGACTTTCAAAACTCAATACTTTCATATACTTGAGCTTAAAATGAGGTACATTAAAAGTTGAAAAAATGAATGAAGAATATTTGGAATATCCAAGCCCTTGACTCGTGTGGCACATGTGCAAGATGGATCTAAAGAGGCATAGCAGCTCTTATTGGCTGGGATTTTATTGCTAATTTCCTGCAGCAATTATGCTTCACATTAAAAGTGACATTAATTACTCTCAGATAATTCGAGGGAAATAGGGACAAAAAAAAGATATTGGCTCTTCAGTTTGCACCCTTCTCATGGTTTTCCTAGTACAAGAGAAAGATTTCAGTAACTCCATTTCCCAGTAGTAATTATGGAAACTCTTCATCTATGTATAAAGGTGCAGAAACATGCTGATTGGAGATTATTGATGTCTGATTAGACAGCCAGCCATTCACTCCATAAATAGAGAGCTTTGTATGGATCAGGTTATAAGCTGGATAGCAAGCAAAGAAAATTAAAAAGGGTGAAGGGAGTACCTCACTTCTTAACAAAAGAGTCATGTGGAACATGGGATCAGTGAGGGATTCAGTTGCCATACTTTCCGTCTTGCCTTTGACAGGCTGATTTTTTTAATAATCAAAAACAACAGAGACATAGCAAAAGCTTTGAAAACTGAACTGACATTGAAGTTATCAAACACATAAAATGACACAAAACTTATGTTCTAAAATAAACGAAAACACAGAAGGGATTGTGACTATTAAGTGAGGTAGCTTTCCTTATTGTAATGACAAGTGCTCAGTCACCCTCAGGATATCCAAAATTAGTTAGATTCTCCTACGTGAAAAAGAGGCAGTCTTATTTATTGTGTTATGAGCCTGGCCTTACAAAGCCTTTGCATTTTTGTCAAATTTTAATTCTATCTACTGTCAGATAGAACAAATCATTTGAAGGTGAAACAAAAAGTAGAATAAAATGTGAAAACCGGAAAGTTTCATAGACAACATGGGGATCCTCCAAAAGGAAAGTCATATTAATATTTTCCAAAAATGTAATTAGGACATAAGCCTATCCTCTATTCCTCCATTCTAGGTTATACTTGTTATCTTTGAGGAAACAGTCTTTTCTCCCCATTCTAAAAATTCAGCTTGGGAAATGTTTTACAGAAAAACAAAAAAGAAAGAAAGATTCTACTTCTTTTGGGTTTTCAGGTGGTTAAAGATCTTCAGCTGTGTTCTTCAAGAAATAAAAGTCACAACATGGCGACGGAGATTTTAGTTACACCCAGGAAAGAGCAGGGCTATGATTGGCCTGCATAGCTCATCAACTCTTTGCCGGGGACAGAGCTCTTTTTCTGCCTTGTCCTGTGCCTCTTATGAAGAGGTTAGGTCAGGGAATACAACTGAAGGGACTGTGACTCTCATGAAACTTGATTTACTTGGGAAAAATGGACAAAGCTTATTTTAGTAGTTGAATATTTCCTATTTGCATGAGAATGTTCTCATGTATGTTTTTTTCGTAATGCTTCCAGGTGTCATTGACCTGGTCTTTCCCTTCTTCCTCAGTCTTCTTTCTCTTCTGTTTTTTTTCCTTCCTCTTCAGCCTGCCGAAGGCAAGATGGAAAGTACAGTAGCTGAATCCCTCACTGATCCCATGTTCCACATGACTCTTTAGCTCCTCCATATTTGGGAAAACCCGATAGCAGATCATGCACTTTAAGCCACTCTCCATGCTCTCGTGCCATTCAGGAGTCTTGGCCCTGAGACATTCCTCCAGAAATGGTGGTTCTGCTTTGTTCTCAACCTCCTCCAGTTCCTCTTGGGTGTTGTTGTCCAAACTGGACTCATGGTCAGTGAGGAGGTCCCATGCGGTTGTGTTAGAGACGGGGGATTTTACATGGATCTTCTCCCCATAGGACATATGTTTTATTTTTATTTTCTTTTGGAGGGGCTCCAGTTCTTTTTCTGTCTCAGTGACTCCTCTTTTTAGATGGACCTCCATATAGTAAATTTTCATGACTCTTTCTTCTTTAATGTCTACTGAGGATTTCAATGATTCTTCAATGATGTCTATTTAATGAGCATACAGTGTATTTCAAGAAGTTGTATGGATTTCCTGGGACATATCTACTGAGTATTCTGGTACTGGTGAAAGGCGATGTGATGAGTGTGTGTATATGTTATGTTTTGTGACAATGTACGTGAATGAGTACAGGTATGTACTTGTTTTTGTTTCATTTTGTTCATTTGTGATACAGTAAGGTATGCATTAGAGGAAATGCATATGAGCTCTTTGGATGTGCAGCTTTATGAAAGGCTAAAGGCATTGTGGGTGAAGTAACATGTGGTGAGAAAAACCACATACAAATGTTGTCTTGTTTGGTCTAGCATAAGGAGGATAAACAGATTGTCTAGATGAAGGGTTGTTAAGTATTTATGAGTTTAGTTTGTAAAGAATGAATCAGAGATTGATTGTGTGCAGGAATGAGGGTGGAAGAGTGTACTTATGTAATTTTACTGGAGAAGGGGAAAGATGAAGAGTGGAGGCATATGTATTTGAGATTAAGTAAAAGGAAAGAGAAATAAGGTCATGCTTGGTATAAAGGAGGATAAATTATGAGTTTGTACCAATATAAGGAGAAAGGTTCTAATCAAATTTCCATACACTCGTCAGCTCTACTCACTGCCTCCGCATAGCTGTCCCAGTGTTCACATGTTGTACATTAATGCTGAGGCACTATTCTTGAAGGCACATTTCCTATTTTTTCCCTCCACAGAGGCTCCAGTCCTAGCTCTGCCGGAAGCCCTCTCTTGTCATAGGAGGAAAGTAACTTAAGGAAGGAGGAGCCGCAAGTTCAGATCTCACCATTGGTCTGCCTAACTGTCCTCATCATCTAAGATCTTTCTTGGAATAGAGATATAGAGAATAAATATTCTGAGGTTGACAAACTCTTTTCTTTCTTCTGAGTCTGACCTAGAATTATCACACATATTTTAGGAGCTTCCTTTTCAGCATGATAAATTTCTGAGGAATGATATTTCAGAACGTTGAGATACATCAAGTGAGTCCTCTGTTTATTTAAAACAACCAAACCAAAGATTTTAAAAAGATATACTGAGTGTTGCCAATATGGAACTTGCATTCCCAGAAGTTAAGGTGACTTTCCCATTCAACCTCTAAAATATAAGTTAAAAGGAAGTTATGAAAATTGTGTGAGGAGAGGATGTCAGCAAGATTGGGTATCTTGTATGTGATATTTTTGAAGATGTTTACAGAACATTGGAAACTGTGGACCTTGCCTAAAATACAATATACACTCACTAAAAATTAAATGTTATCATTATTATTATTAGCTCAATTCTCCTTATGAGAATTTGTCCAAAAAAAGACTATTGAAAGTATCATATGAAGAATTATGTATGTCTAGCTACTTATTTGTTTATATTAATTCTTTATGGATAGAGATATAGAAAGATAGGTAGGGCAATAAATATGAGTATATGATAAGTAGATTGTTCGCTAGAGGCCGATAAAACATTTTTGAAGGTTCCCTAAACTTGGCATAGTGCTGGAGGTAGCAAATGAAGACTTCACACCCTTGCTCAAGACTTCTCTTCTGGAAATGTGCTTTCACATTTCTCTTGAATTTTTATCTTTTCTATTTATATCATGTAGGTGCCTCTCCAAATAAAATAGTAAGGTGTACTTAGTCAATTACTGTTTGTTCAATGAAATGGAGACCCTTGGCAGTTGACAGAAGGGGTCATTGATGTCATTTGTGAAGCAAATTAGCTTAATTCCAACTCTAGGGTACCACTCTGCCTCACCTGTTTTACTTGTGTTCATGTCCCACCTCTCCTTTATCCCTATACCTCTATGAATGTGCTTGTTAAAAGAGGAGACACAGGTCATGTAGTCAGAGTTGGAGTGTTCAGATGCCTCCTTGTGGTCTTGGGTCAGCAAATGCTCACAATTATGGGGATCTTTCCCTATTATTCCTGAGGAAAAGAGGGAAAAGCAGAAATATATGTATATATATTTGCATTCAAGAGACAATCAAGAAATACTATGTTCAATAATACATATGGCATTTTTCTCATGAACATTGTTATTTAGTACCTGTTTAAAGTTCCAAAATCTTGGTATACAAAAATATTTGTTAGCATGATATGCTTTGGTGGGACTGGATTACCTATGGTGGCATGTGTTATTTCATGCAGTGTATCAGAGACTTAAAGTTGTGCCAGCTTATATGGTAAGGGTCCACAATCTTTGTTATTACTATTTTTATTTATCTGAAATGAGAATTTGCAGGGAAGAATCCACTAAATTACATATCCTACCGTAAGCATTGTCTCCAGACCCTGTCCTTATGGCCTTAGTTGTAAGCATTGTCTCCAGACCCTGTCCTTATGGCCTTAGTTGCCAGAACTCTGCTGTCCCCATACATTAGGGGAGTAGAATCTGAGTGTGAGTAGGAGACTCCAGTGAAGTCTCCGGGACTGGCTTTAGACTGCATCTGCCAACATTGGTCACATCTCTTCTCATAGGTGCTTACTGACTCTTAGCATAGCTGTCATTTGAGCTGGTTTGCTGTGTATGCTTTGTCAGTGTTCCCTGCCCCTACAGGGCTGTAAATAAGTTTTTATTCTCCAGTCCCCACACTCATAGCCTATATCAGAATTGCCCACTTATGAGTAAATTTGGGCTGGTTTTGTCCTGTCACAATTTGTGCTGTTCTTGAATAAATTCTTCCTATTTGGTGGATTTAGAGATGTCATGAAGATTCAGTTTTTTATTTTTTTTTCATATTCCTTTTAAAACACATTTCCAGTGGAAAGGACTATGCTTTTAATTTCACAAGCTTTGGTAAACACATTGGCAAACTTGAGCTTCTGACAAAATAAATCATCAACACACAATTTGTTTTCTCTGTTTAAAAACCTTGATTAAAGACTAAAACCAAACTATTACTTCACAAAATATATTTAGTTTATCTCTTAGGTCGCTAAAGAGTCTGATGTGCCATTTTGGTGTGAACATGTCAAAATTTATGGTGTGTGTACATTTTTTCACATAGTGTGTCACATTTGGGAAGACTATTCTGGTGTCTATGTCTGTGTTTGTCATTTTTTGACAATTTTATGTATTGAGTGTATGGGGTAAGATTGCCATGTGAGTGAAGTTGTATGAGTGTGATGTGTCTGGGTATTTGCAGCATTGTTTTGTACATGTTTAGGTATTTCATCTTCCATGCATCATATCATCTGTATGGCACGTGTAATGATGTGTATGCATT
>NW_007016476.1:0-424 GCF_000164805.1 Carlito syrichta
TTCTTTCCATTCAATTTGCCTACATTCTATTCCTCTTTATTCCCTTACAGTCCTCTACATTCTATTCCTCTCCATTCATTTCTATGCATACCATTCTATTCCTCTCCATTGCATTCTATTTCATTCAAATTCCCTCAAAACTATTCCATTCCTCTCAATTCCATTTCATTCGATTCGATTCCATTCCATTCCACTCCACTCCATTCCATTCCACTCCACTCCATTCCATTCCTCTGTATTCCATTCCATTCTATCCCACTCCATTCCATTCCTCTAAAAAACCATAACATTCCTCTCCATTCCTTTCCATTCCATTCCTTTCATTCCTCTCCATTCCAATCCTCTGCTTTTCATTTCTCTCCATTCCATTCCTCTCCATCCCATTCTTCTCATTGCAGTTTTCTCCATTCCATTCCATTCCATT
>NW_007016477.1:0-802 GCF_000164805.1 Carlito syrichta
CTTCTTAAGCATGTGTATTTAGGGCTCTGAGGAGTAATTAGTTTCCTGTTCCAGTTTCCCTAATGGAGTCTCCTGCGTTTTCTAAGATTATTATAATTTTGAGTTTTACGTTTAGGTCCTTGATCCATTTAGAGTCAATATGTTTGGTGATAGATAGGGGTCCTGTTTCAATCTTGTGCATGTTTTCAGCCTTTTCCCAGCACCATTTACTGAATATGTTCTCCATTACCCAGTGGTTCTTGGAGGTTTCTTCAAAGATGAGTTAGTTGAGAATTTGCGGATTTTATTCTCTCTCCTGATCCATTGGCCTATGGACCTATTCTTTTACCCAATACCAGGCTGTGTTGATTACTGTAAACATATAGTAAAGTTTGAAGTCTGGACCTGTGATAGCTCCTGCTTTGTTTCTTTTGATAAGATTCTTTTGCTATTCATGATTCTTTATGGTTTTATATGAATTCCTTTTTGTAAACTCCAGGTCTGAGAAGAATGATGTTAACTTCATGGTAATTTCATGGCATCCTTAGATTGAATAAACTGCTAATTCTTTATTAAAAGAGGTAAGTAAATTCAGGAAAACAAGATTGTCAATTTGTCATTCATGACATCAGCCTTAGTACTTTGACATCATAATGGCAGGGACCTTGACTACTGAGCAATCCTTAGGCTTGAAGTACTTATGTACAGTCATCTGCCTAATGCAGTAGACATGGTCAATTTCATTCCCAAGAAGTGAAGATAGCCATGTGTTCACATGCTGAATACATTCAAAATTTTTCCAGGGATACATGACCATTCAATA
>NW_007016478.1:0-829 GCF_000164805.1 Carlito syrichta
CAGCATGCCACTGCACTCCAGTCTGGGCGACAGAGTGAGACTCCAACTCAAAAAATTTGAAAGAAAAAATTTAAGCCAACAGGGACTATGAGGAAGTGATATTACTGAACTTCAATACCCATGTGTTTGCAAAATGACCTCAGCATGAGGCAATAGGAAGGTACAAGTCCATTGTGTTTTGTGAGAACCATGTTTAATGACTGAGACTGAACATAATCTGATGACTAAGATTCATTTTGCAGATCTGTGTGAAAAAAATTAATTTAAAAATTCACATAAAAAACTTTACAACAGTTCCCTACTGTACCCGTTGAAAGGTTGTGACAATGACAATGCTACGGTAATAGTAAATAAATAAAGTAATTAGTGAGGCAGAATAAGCTCCAGAAGCATAATATCATGAGTGGCAGTCCCAAAGAATGTTTATAACTTGACAACAAACAGGGCTATAGATTGGCACTGTTACATTCTGAAAAAGCTTCTACAACACAGAAAAACCTATCAGGAAATTAAATGTAAAGAAAAAGGTCTTTCATTTCCTCATTGAAAATTGATGTTCAAAATATGGCAACTAGATCATAGGTAACAACTTAAGATGCCAGAATAGTCTAGAAAAAAATGTACTCCTTTTCTATTCCTTGCTGTGCACACACATTTCCCATTCACTTGACTGAACAATGAAATTAGGCTTATCTGTTTTATTATATTTGTAGCTGATTTTACAGCCCAGCTCATCATTAAAACTATCTCTGTCTGAATTCACATACTCAAACACCTTCCCAGTAGTCTTATTTTCATAAATTCACTTAGAACTAGCTCACGTAAATTT
>NW_007016479.1:0-619 GCF_000164805.1 Carlito syrichta
CTGAGGTGGGAGGCTCCCTGTGCCCTGCATTCAGAGATCAGCCCGGGCGATGTGACCAGACCTCGTCTCAGTAAGAGGTTGCCCAAATCGAGTCGGATGTGGTGGCAATTGGAGTCCCGGCTGCTCGGGGGCCAAGGTGGAAGGACCACCAGAGCCCCACAGGTAAAGGCCCAGGGAGCCACGATTGGGCAGCCAGGCCCCAGCCCATCTGATGGAGACAAAATGGACACCTCCCACGAGCGTCACAAGTGGCGTCCACGGCTCCCCGGGTAAAAGTCATCATAGGTGGGAAATGATGGAGTGATTGGGAAGGAACAAGCCCTCCCCGCCTTGAGGTGGCAGACCGGGTTACCGGAACCCGGGTTGGTCATGGTGTTGTTGGACTGCCTTGATTGCTCTTAGATGGACAGCCACCAAACTCGGGGCCTTCTGCTCTGAGCTCACAAGCCTCTTTGGCGAGGGGCACAGGTGTGGAGGGTGGAGGCAGGCCTTCTGGGATGCATGGCTGAAGGTCCTGGATGGACCTGTCTGGTGGCCACATTTGCAACCTCCCATGAATGACAGAAAGGAAAGTACATTTTCCTCTCTCATTTCTGAGGGTGACTACTTGCGCTTGATG
>NW_007016480.1:0-777 GCF_000164805.1 Carlito syrichta
CCACAATAACCCCATTAAATCAGTAGGATATAAAGTATTCTCCCATTTTACAAAAGCAAAGGTTCAGAGAGACAAAGTGACTTGTCTAAAGAATAATAACTGCAACAGAAAGCAAGCTAGCACCTTGTCAACTATAGATATCCCTTGAAAATATTGTGGTTTGATTCCAGGCTACTAAAATTAAGATAATTCTGCAATAAAATGAGTCACATGAATTTTTTGGTTTCCCAATACATTTAGAAGTTCTGTTTACACTATAGCTTAGTATATTAAGTGTGCAATAATAGCATTATGTTTCAAAAATGTATATATAAAAACTTTATTGCTCAAAAAAGCTAATGATCATCTGGACTTTCCGTAGGCTGTAATCTGTTTTGTTTTGTTTTTAGAAAGCATGATTTACTGAGAGGACAGAAAACTCCTACAGTGGGAGGGGACCCAAAGGGGTTGCCCAGGAAGCTGTACTCTTTTTGGTGGTAGGAGGTCTTGCCCGGATGTTGTTGAAAGTTGGGGTAGCTGTGGAAATTTCTTAAAATAAAACAACAATGAATTTTGCCACATTGGTGGACTATCTTTCATGAAGAATTTATCTGCAGTATGTGATGCTGTTTGACAGCATTTTACTCACAATAGAACTTCTTTAAAAATTGGAGTAAATTCTCTCAAACCCTGTTGCTGCTTTATCAACTAAGTTTATCTAATATTCGAAATTATCTGTGGTCATTTCAATAATGTTCACAGTATCTTCATCAGGAGCATATTCCATTTCTAATAACC
>NW_007016481.1:0-756 GCF_000164805.1 Carlito syrichta
TTGAGAACAAGATTTTAACATGTGTTTCAGAGATACCACCTTATACCAGTCAGAATGGCCATTATTAAAATATCAAAAAATGACTGAGTGCAGTGGCTCGCACTTATAATACCACTACTTTGGGAGACCGAGGTGAGAGGATTGCCTGAGCCTACGGGTTCGAGACCCGCCTGGGCAACTTGGTGAGACTTCATCTCGACAATAAAGCAAGAAAAATGAGCCGGGCATGGTGGCACATGTCTGTAGTTCCAGCTACTTGGAAGGCTGAGGCAGAAGGATCACCTAAGCCCAGCAGGTCGAGGCAGTGGCCGTGAACGTGCACTACTCTCCAGCCTGGGAGACAGAGTGAGACTCCGACTCAAAAACAAAAACAATAAATGCTGGCACGGATGTGATGAAAAGGGAACACTTATACACTGTTGGAGAGAGTGTAAATTAGTACAACTATGGAAATCGGTTTGGAGATTTCTCAAAGAAATCAAAGTAGATCTACCATTTGATCCAGCAACCCACTACTAAGTATCTACCCAAATGAACAGAAGTCATTATACAAAAAAGACACCTGCACTTACATGTTCATCACAGCACAATTCACAATTGCAAAAATGTGGAATCAACCTGAATGCTCATCAACCAATCAGTGAATAATAAAAATGTGGTATATATACACCACAGAATACTATGCAGTCATCAAAAAGAATGAGATGTCTTTTGCCGCAACTTGGATGGAATTGGGAGAACATCATCCTGAGTGAG
>NW_007016482.1:0-1100 GCF_000164805.1 Carlito syrichta
CTGGCCAGGTGAATAAACTAGCTGATTTAACAAGCTACCCAGCTGGCTAGCCAGCTGAATTAACTAGCTAGATACCTACCTAGCTATCCAGCTAGCCAGCTGAGTAAACTAGCTGACTTAACTAGCTACCTAGCTGCCATAACTAGCTTACTTATATAGCTAGCTTCCTAGCTAGCCAGCTGAATTAACTACCTAAAATAACTACCTAGACAAATGGCTAGCCATCTGAATTAACTAACTTTTTATCTAGCTAACCAGCTAGATAGCCAACTGACTTAATGTGCTGACTTACTAGCTATCCTGCCGGTTGCCAGGTGACTTAGGTAGCTGACAACTTGCTAGCAAGATGGTTGCCAGCTGACTTAACTAGGTGACTTAACCAGCTACTTAGGTGGCTTTCCAGCTGTTTTAACTAACTGGCAATCTCTCTAGCCAGCTGGCTAGCCAGCTGACTTACCTAGCTGACTTAAGCTAGCAAGCTGGCTAGCCACCACACTAGCTTGCTAGTTATCAATGTACCCAGCAGGCTAGCCAGCTTACTTAACTCGCTGACTAGAACAACTATCCTGTTGGCTAGCAAGCTGATT
Organism: Carlito syrichta; assembly: GCF_000164805.1. Taxonomy (NCBI): domain Eukaryota; kingdom Metazoa; phylum Chordata; class Mammalia; order Primates; family Tarsiidae; genus Carlito; species Carlito syrichta. The sequence goes on from NW_007016482.1 coordinate 588, forward strand.
TATCTAGCTATCTACCTACCTAGCCAGCTGGTTAGACAGCTGACTAAACTAGCTGACTTGTTGACAACAATAACTAGCCAGGTAGCTATCTAGTTGATTTAACTAGCTAGCGAGCTACCTAGCCAATTTGCTAGTGAGCTATCTTAACTAGCTGAATTAACCAGTTATCCAGATGGCTATCCAACTGACTTAACTAGCTCACTATCTAGCTAGCCAGCTGGCTAGCCAGCTGACTTAAGTAGCTGACTTAATTAGTAGTTACCTAGCTAGCTAGCTGACTTAAATTGTTAGCTAACTAGCTACCTACCTAGTTAGCCAGCTGACTTAGTTAGCTAACTAGCTAGATACCTAGCTAACAAGCTGAATTGTATAGTTAGCTGCCTTGATAGTTAGCTGACTTAGCCAGCTAGATAAATAGTTAGCTTACCCGTTATCTAAATACTAGCTAGGTGACTTAATCATCTGACTTATATCGTTAGCCAATGAGCTGGCTAGCTGACTCAACCAACTAAC
>NW_007016483.1:0-1299 GCF_000164805.1 Carlito syrichta
CATGTTAGATAAGGAGTAAGCTAAATAGTTAGCTAGTTGAGTAAGTCAGCTAGCTTTCGAGGCAGCTAACTATTTATGTCAGCTTGTTAACTAGGTAACTAGCTAGTTAGCTAACTGCTTATGTCAGCTGGGTAGCTAGGTAATTAGCTAGGTAGCTATCTATTTGAGTCAACTGGCTAGCCAGGGAGCTAGCTAGTTAAGTCAACTACTTAAGTCAGCTGACTACCCAGCTGGCTAACTAGGTAGCAAGCTAGTTTTGTCAGTTGGCTGGCCAGCTGGCTAGCTGGTTAAATTAACTTGTTAAGAGAGCAGGATAGCCAACTGGCAAGGTAGGTAGCTAGCTAGTTAAGTCAGCTAAATAGCTACCAGGCTAGCTAGTGATGTTATTAAGTAAAGTCAGCTGGCTAGCCAACTGGCTAGCTGGTTAAGTCAGCTAGTTTAGTCAGCTGTCTAGGCAGCTGGCTAGGTAGGTAGCTAGCTAGATAAGTCAGCTTGCTAGCCAGCAGGCTAGCTGTTCAAGTCAGCTAATCAAGTCAGCTCGATAGCAAGCTGGCGAGGTAGGTAGCTAGCTAATTAAGTGTGCTGGCTAGCCAGCAGGCTAGATAGGGTGCCAGTTAGTTACGTCAGCTGGCTAGCCAAGTGACTTCCTGGATATGTCAGCTAGCTAAGTTAGCTGACAACCAGTAGGCTAGCTAGTTAAGTCATCACATTAAGTCTGTTGGCTATCGAGTTGGTTAGCTAGTTAAAAAGTTCAGTTAAGTCAGATGGACAGCCATTGTGCTAGCTAGTTATTTCAGCTAGCTAGGTCAGCTGGCTACGTAGGAATCTAGCTATATGTCAGCTAGTGATGTCAGCTAGCCAGCTATTTAAGTAAGCTAGTTAAGTCAGCTGGCTAGCTAGATAGCTATCTAGGTAGCTAGTTAGTTAAACCCACTGGCTAGGTAGTTAGCTAGCTTGTTAAGTCAGCTAGTTAAGTCAGCTTGCTAGCTAGTTATGTAAGCTAGATAATCCAACTGGCTTCCCAGTTGGCTAGCTAAGTAGCTAACTACTTAAGTCAGCTGGCGAGCCATCTGGCTAGCTGGTTATGTCAGCTAGTTAATACAGCTGGGCAGTCAGCTGGATAGTTAGTTAAGTCAGTTAGTAAGTCAGCCGGCTGGCTAGTTAATAAGCTTGTTTCGTCAGATGAGTAGCCAGATAGCTGGCTAGTTATTACAGCTAGTTAAGTCAGCTGGTTAGATAGGTTTCTAGCTAGTTAAGTCAGCTAGATATGTCAGCTAGCTTGCTAGTTAAGTCAGCTAG
>NW_007016483.1:2309-2984 GCF_000164805.1 Carlito syrichta
CCTGTCTAGAACATTAATCAACTAGTTAAGTCATTTGGCTAACCAGCTGGTTAACTAGTTAAGTCACCTCCCTACGTCAGTTGGTTAGCTAGCTCGCTAGCTAGTTAAAAGGCTAGTTAAGTCAGATGGCTAGACAGCTGGCTAGCTAGGTATTACAGCTAGTTAATTCAGCTGTCTATCTAGGTAGCTAGCTAGTTTACTCAGTTAGTTAAGTCAGCTGGTTAGCTAGTTAAGTCAGCTACTTAAGTCAGCTGGTTAGCCAGATTACTAGCTGGGTAACTAACTAGTTAAGTCAGCTGACTAGCCAGCTAGGTAATAGGTAAGGCACCAAGTTATGCCAACCCATTAGCCAGCAGGTTATCAAGGTAGTTAAGTCAACTGGCAAGCCAGAGGTATAAGTAGCTAGCTAGCTAGTTAAGTAGACTGTCTAGCCACCTTGCTAGCTAGTGATGTCAGCTAGTTAACTCAGCTGGCTATTCAGCTGGCTAACTAGTTAAGTCAGCTAGTTGAGTCACCTGGCTATCCAGCTGGCTAACTAGTTAAGTCTGGTAATTGAGTCAGCTGACTAGCCAGCTGTCTAGCTGTTTAATGAGCTAGTTAATTCAGCTGGCTTTTCAGCTGGCTAGCCAGGTAGCTAGCAAGTTAAGTCAGCTGGCCAGCCAGCTGGCTAGCTGG
>NW_007016483.1:4397-7442 GCF_000164805.1 Carlito syrichta
AAGTCAGTTCGCTAGGTAGTTAATATGCTAGTTAAGTCAGATGGCTAGATAGCTGGCTAGCTAGCTAGCTAGCTAGTTATTTCAGCTAGCAAACTCAACTGGCCAGCTAGGTGGCTATCTATCTATGTCAGCTAGTTAAGTTGACTAGCTAGCTAGATAACTAGCTGGGAATCTATCTAGTTTCTTCACCTAGTAAAATCAGCTCGCTAGCTAGGTAGCTAGCTAGTTAAGTCAGCTAGTTAATTAAGCTGGCTAGCTAGTGAAGTCAGGTAGTTAAGTCAGCTGGCTAGATAGCTGCCTAGCAGGGTAGCTAGCTAGATAAATCAGCTGGCTAGCTACCTGGCTAGCTAGTTAAGTCACCTTATTAAGTCAGCTGGTTAGTTATTTAGCTAGGTAGTTAAGTCAGCTGGCAAATCAACAGGATACATAGGTAGCTAGATAGTTAAAACAGGTGGCTAGCCAGCTGGTTCGCTAGTGATGTCAGGTAGTTCCATCAGCTAACTAGCCAGTTGGCTAACTAGTTAAGTCAGCTAGTTGAGTAAGCTGGCTAGCTAGTTGGCTAGCTGGTTAAGTCAGCTAGTTAGCTCAAGTGGCTAGGCAACTGGCTAGTTAGGTAGCTAGTTAGTTAAAATCAGCTGGCTATCTCCCTGGCTAAATAGTGATGTCAGCTAGTTAAGACAACTGGTTAGCCAGCTGGCTAACTAGTTAAGTCAGCTAGTTGAGTAAGCTGGCTAGCTGGTTAAGTGAGCAAGTTAAATCAAGTGACTAGCCAATTGGCTAGCTAGGTAGCTCACTATTTAAGACGGTAGGCTAGCCTGCTAGCTAGCTTGTTAAGTCAGCTCATTAAGTATGCTGGCTAGGCACCTGCCTAGAAAGGTAGCTAGCTAATTAAGTCAGCTGGCTATCCAGCTGGCTATCCAGTTAAGTCAACAAGTTAGGTGAGTTGGCTTGCTGGTTGGCTAGCTAGTTGACTAGCTAGTTAAGTCAGCTGGCTAGCTGGATGGCTATCTAGTTAAGTCAGCTAGTTAAGTCAGCTTGTTAGCCGGATGGCTAACTAGGTGGCAGGCAAGTTAAGCCGGCTGGTTAGCAGGTTGATCAGGTAGTTGGCCAGCTAGTTACCCGACTGCCTAGCCAGCTGACCAGCAGGTTAGCTGGCTATTTAAGGTGGCTGGCTATCCGACTGCCTAGCAAGATGGCTGGCTGTTTAAGACGGCTGACTAACCAACTTGCCAGTCCACTAGCTAGCTAGCCAGCTGCCTAGCCAGCAAACCAGGCAAGTTGCTAGCTTATTAAACCAGCTAGCTTGCCGGCTAGCCAACCAGGTAGCTACCTAGTTAAGTCAGCTAGTTAGCCAGCTAGATAGTTGTCACCTAGTAAGTCAGCTAACTATTCAGTTAGCTAGTTAAGTTATCCAGCTAGTCAGTTATCCAGCTAGATAGTTAAGTCAGCTAGCCTGCCAGCTAGCCACTTAGCTAGCTAGTTAAGTCAACTAGCTAGACAGCGAGATAGCTTGTTTGCTGGCAAGTTTTGTCAGCTAGATAGCCAGTTAGCTACTCAGCTAGCTAGCTAAATCAGCTAGCAAATCAGCTTGTTACTTAGCTAACTAGTCGGCTACCAACTCAGCTAGCTGGTCAGCTAACTAGTGGGCTCACTCGCTTTCCATCAGGTAAGCTAACTAGTCGGCTTGCTCGTCTGTCAACCAGTCAGCAAACTAGTTGCTTGCTCACCAGCCAACAAGCCAACTGTCTTGTTGGCTCACTTGCAGGCCAACAGGTTAGCTAACTAGTCAGCTTGCTCGCCAGCCCATTTGTTAAGTCAGCTCACCAGTTGGCTTGCTTGCCAGCCAATTTATTAATGCACCTCACCCATCAGATCAAACGCCGGCTGAATTGTTAGGTCATCTCACTGGCTGGCTCAATCGCCAGTCATCTAGTTGTGTCTTCTTACCAGTTGGCTCACTTGCCAGCCAACTAAAGTCAGATGACTAGTCAACTCACTCGCTGGCAGACTGGTTAAGTGAGCTGCCCAGTCTAGTCACTCACCAGTCGATTAGTTAAGTCAGTTAACAAGTCAGCTCACTTACTGGCGGAGTAATTAAGTCGCCAGCCTACTAGTTAAGTCAGCTACCCGGTCTGCCAACTAGACTGCCAACTAGTTAAGTCAGGTAACCAATCCGCCTACTAGTCAGTCAACTAGTCAGCTAATTAGTAGGCCAAATATTTGGGCCACCTAATTTGTCAGTCAACTAGTCAGCTGACTTGTTAGGTCAGCACACCAGCCAGCTAAATAGTTAACCGAGCTAACTCCTGGGCCAACTTGTCAGTCAACTCGTTGACCCAGCTAACTAGTCGGCCGAATAGTGGGGCAAAGTGTTAAGCCAACTAACTTGTTGGCCAAGTAGCCAGCAAGCATGTGAAACCAGCGAACTGGACTGTCAACTTATCCGTCCACAAGTTGAGACACCTAGCTAACTCGTTAACCAACACATTGAGTCAGCTAGCTATCTCGTAGGTCAACTAGTTATGAGCTAGCTAAGTCAGCTAGCTAACCAGCTAGCTAGCTAAGTCAGTTAGCTAAGTCAACTAGCTAAATAGTTAGCTAACAATTTATGTCAGCTACTTAAGTCTGCTACCTAACTAGTTAGCTAATTAGTTAAGTCAGCTAATGATTCAGTTAGTTAAATAGTTGGCTAACTATTAAATTCAGGTAGTTAAGTCAGCTAGCTCACTAGTTAAGTCAGCCAGTTATGTCAGCTAGCTTAGAAGTTAAGTCAGCTAGATAAGTCAACTAGTTAAGTTAGCTTTCTAATTTAGTCAGCTGGTTTAAACAGCTAGCTAGTAAGTCAGCAGGTTGAGTCAGGTTGTTAGCTAGTTAACTAACTGTTTAAGTCAGCTGGTTGTTTCAGCTAGCTAGCTAGTTGGCAAATGGGTAGAGTGAGCTGGTTGAGTATGCTAGCTAGCTACCTAGCTTATGATTAAGTCAGCTGGATGAGTCAGCTAGCTAGCTGGTTAGCTAAAGAGTTATGTCAGCTGTTTGTGTCAGCTA
>NW_007016484.1:0-607 GCF_000164805.1 Carlito syrichta
ACTCCCTGACCTGTTGCTATGGAAGAAAAAGGAATCTTGGTTACACGAGTCCTCCATCCTAACAATCTACAGAGCGTCTTGTTAAGAGATAGGCACCAATCAGGTTTTGAGAGTAGGAATCTGGGTAATGGGAGTCATAATATACAGGAAACTGCACTGTCTATTGCTGAGGAAATATAAGGAATCTGGTTTACACGTATCCTCAAACCCAAAAAAGACTTCAGGTTGTCTTGCTAAGGGTTAAACACGAATTTGGGTTTTTGAAGCATAATCTAGGGAAATGAAAACCTCATATACAGGCAACTGCAGGGACGTTTCCTAAGAAAAAATAAGGAACCTGTGTGACACGTGTTCTCAATATCCAAAATATACACGACGTCTTCTTAAGGTCTAAACATGCATCAGGTTTCGACGCATGTATCTGGGAAAGGGAGTACTCATATACAGGCAACTGCACGGTTTGTTGCAAAAAAATAATGAATCCGGGTTATACGAATCCTCAGTCCTGAATCTATAGGGCATCTTTGCTGATGGCTTAAAGAAGAATCAGAAATTAGAGGGCTGAATGTCGGTATTAGCAGTACTCATATATAGGAAACTACACGTC
>NW_007016485.1:0-1112 GCF_000164805.1 Carlito syrichta
CTGAGAAAGAGAGAGACTGACACAAGATTTAGAAGATAGAGACAAATTTTGCTGTAGACCAGTTTCTAGTTACACAGTTACACAGAGTGAACATAGTGTGTAAAAACCTGGTAGGAGAGACACTTAAATGATTGATCCAGGTAATGCCACAATTGTCTTGTCTGTGCTTAGCTGTATTGATTGGCGTTGAACTGAGAGAAACAGACTGAGGAGGCACTAAAAAGTGAGGGCTAATTTTTGCCCAACACACACACACACACACACACACACACACACACACACACACACACATTTGTACATGCACATGCTCGCACACACTTCTCCCTTGACCTCTCTCATCTGGGGCATAAGTGTAACATTTTCAATCTGTCTTCCTTGGTACAGTTGATAAGATAGTGTTTAAAAATTGCTCTGGGAAGCATGGAAGTTGTCCTACTCATTAAAAAAAAAATTTTTTTCTGACATGACATTTGATTTAAAAAGTGTCTACGTACTCTTGATGGGTTATTGTAAGCAAATGATGTAATTTCTGTACTCAGGAAATAAGAGGGAGAGCTGCCTTTATATACCCCTATGCGTGTCCTTTTTGTTGATTTAACAAATATTTCAGCATTGATTACAAAACAAGCAATGTGTGCAGATATGGCATTTAATTTCGCCTGCTTTCAATTATGGGTGGAAGCAGTCTATGACCCCTGCACATGCATTCATTTATTTATGAAAGCATGCACATTTTTTTCTGCCTGACTTTGTTCTAAATACATTTTCCCCAAGAACATGCTATGCTTCTGACAATGTATCAGACTCTAGAAATCAATTAAAAAGGCATGGTTTCTGGTCTTGAGATCACAATAACGTGTGAAAATAAATGCAAAACCATAAATATTTGTGTAAACATAATAATATGATGCAATAAAATAGATAATTGGCAATTTATCATTGCTTAGTTATACTAAGGGACTTAGGAAAGAACTCAGCAAATAAAAAAATATTTTTTTTAAAAAAAGAAACAATAAGTGTCACCTTCTGATATGATAGACAAGTGGAACCACATCAAACTAATGAGCTTCTGCAAAGCAAAAGTACCCATCAAGAGAGCAGGGAGACAGCCC
>NW_007016486.1:0-730 GCF_000164805.1 Carlito syrichta
CCTTGAGATCATTTTGCATACGTGGAGACTTATTCTAGCTCTCTGACCACATGCAGACCAGTCCTAGATATTACACATCTGATCTATCATGTGTGTAGGTACCATCACAACCTTGTGGCAGAGTGTACCACAACCCTTAATATAAAATAAAAGAGCTTTCTTGCTTTGAATTTACTGTCTAAGTGATCATAGGCAAGTCACATACTTTTCCTGAATCCAGGTTACTTATTTATAAATAAGGACAATATCTCCTTGGGTGTATAATAGCTAAGAATTATTGAGCAGTTGTTGTATGCTAGGAATTGTTCTAAGCACCTTATATATAGTCACTCCATTCATTCTCACAATAACCCTATAAGGCAAGTGGGATTATCATTCCTGTTTATAGATAAAATCCAAGGGGAATAAGTAATTTGTCCAAAATTATATAACCATCAATTGCTGGAACGGAGACATAACCAGACCACCTGTTTCTAGAGCCCATGTATTTATCATACATACTAGGTGCTCAGTTAATTAAAGCTATAGTTATCCACAGCAGAAAAATAAAAAAAAAAATTGCCAACACACAGCATCATTTGAATAAGGGGTGGAGGGGCAAAAAACTCCAGAATTTATTTATAAAAATTTGTGTATTTATTCTTACATGTTTAACCTTCAGTCACTTTCAAAGTACTCTCCATTTGATACAATATGCTTATCAAGATGCTTTTTCCACTGCTCAAAACTG
>NW_007016487.1:0-756 GCF_000164805.1 Carlito syrichta
ATTTGGCAGAGCACTGTACACAAGTGCTTGAAGCCTAAGGATTGCTCAGTAGTCAAGGTCCCTCCCATTATGATGTCACAGTTATGAGGCTGTTGTCAAAAAAGACAATTTGACATGCTTGTTTCCCTGACTTTACTTACCACTTTTTACGTAAAAATTAGCCTTTTAGTCAATCTACAGATTCAATGAAATAACCATTATGTTAACATCATTCTTCTCAGAACTGTAAATTGCAATTAAGTATTCATATGAAACCATAAACAATGAAGAATGGGCAAAAGAATCTTATCAAAAGGAGCAAAGCAAGAGCTATCACAGTTCCAGACTTCAACTTTACTATTTGTTTACACTAATCGAAACAGCCTGGTATTGGTACAAGAATAGGTACATAGGAAAATTGATCAGGACAGGGAATGAAATCCTCAAATTCTCAACAAACTCATCTTGGAAAAAATCTCCAAGACCCGTTGGTTAATGGAGAACATATTCAGCAAATGGTGATGGGAAAAGGCTGACAATATGCACAATATAGAATCAGGAACCCTATCTATCACCATACACATTAACTCTAAATGGATCAAATACCTAAATGTAACACAACAAATTATAATAATCTTAGAAAATGCAGGAGACATCATTAGGGAAACTGGAAAAGGAAACTAATTCCTCTTCAGAGCCCGAATACCCATGCTTTAAGTAGTAGTTAGACAAGTGGATCTCATCAATTATATACTTCTGCAAACAAAGAAACCATCA
>NW_007016488.1:0-604 GCF_000164805.1 Carlito syrichta
TGAAGACATGCTCAACCTCACTAATCATCAGGGAGATGCAAATCAAAACCACACTGAGATACCACCTAACTCCAGTCAGAATGGCAATTATCAACAACTCAAAAAATAACAGCTGCTGGAGAGGGTGTGGTGAAAAGGGAACACCTACACTGTTGGTGGGAATGTAAACTAGTGCAACCTCTGTGGAAAGCAGTGTGGCGATTCCTAAAAGCTCTAAAAATTGACCTTCCATATGACCCTGCAATTCCCCTACTGGGAATATACCCTGAAGAACACAAATCACTCTATAAAAAAGATAACTGCACATGTATGTTTATCACAGCATTGTTCACAATAGCAAGAACCTGGAAACAACCATGCTGCCCATCAAAAGAGGACTGGATTAAAAATATGTGGTACATATACACGATGGAATACTACGCAGCCATAAAAAAGAACAAAATCATGAATTTTGCTGCAACCTGGATGGAACTAGAGTCTATAATACTGAGTGACCTCTCACAGAAACAAAGATCCGAATATCACATTTTCTCACTCATATAATGGACCTTGAACATCCAATGCAATACTATAAGAAAATGACTGACGGTACTGGGAAACTATG
>NW_007016489.1:0-714 GCF_000164805.1 Carlito syrichta
AGATTTTAACAAGCTAGGCAGCTGGATTAAAAACTGACTTAAAGTGTTGACTTAACTAGCTACCCAGATGGTTAGTCAGTTGAGTAAACGAGCTAAATTAACTAACTGGCCAGCTGGAGAGCCAACTGACTTAATTGCCTAGCTACCTAAATAGCCAGCAGCCTAGCCAGCTGGCTTAAATAGCTGACTTAATGAAGTAGTCAGTTGGCTAGACTTAATGAAGCTGTCAGTTGGCTAGCCATCAAAATAACCTAGCTATCTACCGAGATAGACAGCTGGATAGCCAGCTGACTTAACTAGCTTATATAACTAGATAGCCTAATGGCTAGCCAACTGACTTAACTAGCTACCTACCTACATAGCCCGCTGGCTTGCTAGCTGACTTAACTACCTAATTACCTGGCTAACCAGCTGGCCAGCGAGCTGACTTAATTAGGTGACTTAAGTAGCTAGCTAGCTGTCTAGCCAGCTGACTTAACTAGAGAGCTCCCCTCATAAGCAGCAGGCTGGCCAGCTGATTTAACTAACTGACTTAACCAGTTAGCCAGCTGACTTAACTAGCTGACTTAACTAGCTAGCTACTTAGTGCTGAAGCTGTGTTAACCAGCTGATTAAACTAGCTAGCTACTTAGCTAGTCAGCTGGCTAGTCAACTGACTTAACTATCTGACTTAATTAGCTAGCCCGCTGGGATGGCCAGCTGAATTAATGAGCA
>NW_007016490.1:0-729 GCF_000164805.1 Carlito syrichta
GCCGGCCGGGGAGAGAGCTGGAGGGAGCAGGGACCCAAAACTTCCCCGCACGCTGCAATACCTGGCCTTAGGAAATGAGGTAAAGTTTGTTGCTGGGTGGGCAGGGCAATGGAAGTCTCTTCCTGGAGAATGGCAAGGCAGTTTAAGCAGATCTGTTTTTCTCCGCTTGTCTGGGTCCTCTGATTTGGGGTCTCACGCTGAGTGCCTCAGCCAGGGTGGACCCGGAGTTCCAGAGCTCCAAAGTTCCAAAGGGCAGGCTCTAGACAGCGAGAGTGGCGCTGGGACCCAACAGAGGACTTCAGCCAGAAATGGAACCAGCGTCTCTGAGGGGCGGGTGCCCAGAGCCTCCCTGTGTGACCGGCGGCTTGATGCCGGGTGCCCGGGCTGGAGACAATGCAGCCGGGGAGGGATCTGGAGGGGGCTGGGACCGGAGACTTCCACACACGAGTAGAACGGCAGCAGTGGGGCGGGGGCGCAATATCTGGCCTTGCGTGGGACTGAAGTTCCCGGGCCTGCCCCCAGCGCGGTTGGTGGTGGGCTGGGGGATGGGGGTAGCGAAGTGATAGCCTTTTTGGGGAACTCACGTTCAGAGAATCTCACAAGTTCACCTATGCCGTCGCCATCTTGCCCCGTCTCCGTAAGTCTTTTTTTTAATGGAGAACACCATAACTGATAGTTTCTGCCCTATGATCTTTTTAAAAATTCAGCGTGTGCTTTTTTGTTTACATC
>NW_007016491.1:0-783 GCF_000164805.1 Carlito syrichta
GTAGTAGATTTTTTAAAGTACTGCAGATTGCAGCCAGGGAGGCATCACTCCACTTTAAGGTAAAATCGAAATCCTCTTTTGTGGAAGAGTGAAGTAGAAAAAAGCAAACAAGCAGAGAAACAAACAAAAAAACCCCTTTAGGTGTTTTCATGTATAACCTAATGCTTTTAACTGTATTCCTCCTTAGCTGCTTTGAACATGGAAAAAGGAAAAATGTTTTTACAGGATTTTGTTAGTTTGGTTGATTGGTTAGTTGGTTTTGGCCATGGATTCGGTAGAGAGCAGAATAGAGATTTCATATTTTGTGCCTGCAGAAATGTATCATTTGTTATTATGTGCCAGACTTAAAGCTAAATATCATTTTGTAGTTTCAGCATTCTGGAAGATGTAATGTGTCTATCTATATCTATTTATTCACTATGTGATGTGTCTATCTATATCTGTCAATCATCTATCTATCTATCTATCTATCTATCTATCTATCTATCTATCTATCTATCTATCCATCCATTCACTCATCCTTTCTCTTTGTGTTTCTAGCCTTTGATTATGAAGCCAGATTTCTGAAATTCGAAGAGGCAGGAAAACAATGCAATGTGTTGACACACACTTAACAGTTCTCTCATTCTCTCTCTCTCTCTTTCTCTTTCTCTCACACACGCGTGCACACACACACACACACACACACACACACACAATTTTTATCTAATTATTGCTGTTCTTGGGCAGTCAAGATGTATGATACAGATATGATACTTTATTATGAAACTGAACAAAATGGAA
>NW_007016492.1:0-759 GCF_000164805.1 Carlito syrichta
GAGGTCACTGCAGTGCCATACTAGTGTAACCTGCTGGAAATTTGCTTTCCAGAAGTTGTTGGAAATCTGCCCTTGGGTGATAGACAAAGCTGCTAACAAGGAGGTGTCTCATCTTCTGCAGTGTCTCTGCATCACCCTTTACTGATAAAATACACTAGCTTAAAAACATCATACTAGCTAACAAAGAAAAAGTATTTAAGAAATTCAGCTTAAATTTTTCCAGAGCAGGCAGTGAAGTATAAATTTGCAGCAGAAGTAGTAACTTGATATCTTTAATACCTTGCCTTCTCATTTCCTAAGATTTGTCAATGAGCTATTTTCCTTTCTTTCTTTTTCTTTCTTTCTTTCTTTCTTCCTTCCTTCCTTCCTTCCTTCCTTCCTTCCTTCCTTCCTTCCTTCCTTTCTTTTCTTTTTCTTTTTCTTTTTCTTTTTCTTTTTTGAGTCGGAGTCTCACTCTGTTGCCCAGGTTGGAGTGCAGTGGCACACTCATGGGCACCGCAGCCTCGACCTGCTGGGCTCAGGTGATCCTTCCACCTCAGCCTTCCAAGTAACTGGAATCACAGGTATGCACCATCACACCTGGCTAATTGGTTTTTCTTGATTTATTGTAGAATGAGGTCTCACCAAGTTGCATGGGCTGGTCTCAAACCCACGGACTCAGCAATCCTCTTATTTTGGCCTCCCAAGTGCTGAGATTATAGGTGTGAGCCATAGCACCCAGACTATTTTCAAATATATGCCATATCGACTATGCTTTTT
>NW_007016493.1:0-744 GCF_000164805.1 Carlito syrichta
CTAGTTAGCTGAGTTAACTTTTCATCTGACATGTTGGATGACTAGTTGGCAGACTGGTTAGCTGACATAACTAGTTGGCCAGCTAGTCAGCTGACAGTTTAGCTGACTTAACTAGTCTGCAGGTGAGTGAGCAGACTCCGTCAGCTGAATTAACAAGTCGGCAGGTGAGTAAGCCGACTGGTCAACTGACTTAAATAGTCGACCAGCGAGTAAGCCGACTGGTCAGCTGACTTAACTATTCAGCTAGCAAGTGAGTTGACTGGTCAGCTGACTTTGGTCGGCTGGCAAGTGAACTGAATGGTCAGAAGACTTAAGTAGTAGGCCAATGATTGAGCTGACTGAAGAGCCAAATTATCTAGTCGGTTGTCGATGGAGCCAATGTGTGAGCTGCTTTAACTAGACGGTTTGCCAGCTGACTTATCAACCTAGCTACCTAACTAAACAGCTGGCTAGCGAGCTGACTTAACTAGCTAGGTACACAACTAGACACCTGGCTAGCCAGCTGACTTAACTAACTGATAAACTAGATAACCAACTCACTTAACAAGCTGATTTAACTAGCTAGCTTCCTAAATAGCCAGCTGTCTTTACAACATGAAATAGCTAGCTACCTAGCTGACTATTTAGCTAGCTTGCCAACTAAACTAGCTGACTTAACTAGCTAGCCAGCTGACATAACTAGCTGACTTAACTAGCTAGCTCCCTAGCAAGCCAGCTTACTTAACTAGCTGTAATAACTAGTTA
>NW_007016494.1:0-712 GCF_000164805.1 Carlito syrichta
ACCCTGAGGATCAGTGTACCTAAGTGCTATTCGGAACACAGAATGCAGGATAAATCTTAATAATTTTACAAAATAAAACAGTATCATAATTTAATTCAGCTATTTCCTTTCTAAAAATTTGTGAACGAATTCTTGGTGCACTCTGTATTTTCTGCTAGTTAATTTTGATTAAATGTTAAGAAATGCAACCACTAGAGAAAAAATTTCCCGACATATTTGAAGGAAATATAAAATCACATTCCCCTTGTATTTTAAACCAATTTATATTTTTCAAAGTGTATTTCCATTGAATCACCTAGTATTTTCTCTACCTAAGACATAATGCTTTAGTCTGCAACAAAGTCTCAGATCAATCTTATACTTTTAATCACCAAGCATTTAAAATCAGGCACACACACAAAAAAAGACAATTTGGGCCCAATATTTATAAAACTACATAACATGGAGATTTACCAAGAAATAAATATTTGGCCTCTTCATTTGTATAAAAATTTAGATAACTGAAAATTCTGGAAAATTATCTCTGAACTTAGCTAAAGCTGTTTAAATCCTGGGAGAAATACTGCTCAAAGCCTGTTAAATAATACTAAAAACATCCAAAAGTTTCTAATCTAAAGAAAGTGCTAAAATGTTTTTTGGTTGGGCTATAACCAAGCTACAACAGGAAGCTGTGCCATTATAAGAACAGACTACCTCGTGGGTAACCCCTCAG
>NW_007016495.1:0-789 GCF_000164805.1 Carlito syrichta
AGTCAGGGCAATAAAATCGAGAAACAGTGTAAGTCAGAAGGTAAACAACAAACGTGATCTAAACCAACAGTTACAATGATAAAATCATAAGTCAAAATGAGCGAAAGAGAGAAGTGCGAGAGGGATAACAGATATACATACCAGCTATCAGGTGAAAAACAGTCACAGGATCGGGAAGAAGTGAAGAAAGACACGTAAGAAAGATTGCCTAAGGAGTACTGATAGCTACACAGACACAGGTCAATAAAATCGAGAGACAGTGTAGGTCAGAAGGTCAACAACAGACGTGATCTAAACTAACAGTTACAATGATAAAATCATAAGTCAAAATAAGCGAAAGGGAGAAGTGCAAGAGGGAAAACAGATATACATACCAACTATCAGGTGAGAGAGAGACACAGGGCTGGGAAGAAGTGAAAAAAGACAGGTAAGAAAGATTCCCTAAAGAATACTGATAGCTAAACAGAGACAGGCCAAAAAAATCAAGAAACAGTATAAGTCAGAAGGTAAACACCAAAGGTAATCTAGACCAACAGTTTCAATGATAAAATCATAGGTCAAAATAAGCGATCAGACTAGAGTCACTTCTGTGATCTCCGATTCCAGCCTCTCCCTTTTGTTTTTCGTTGCAGCATAGGGGTGGGGCTTTGTCTCCTGTTTCACACTGTTGCCTTAGGAGCTGAGGTAAAGTTTGTTGCTAAGTGGGCGGGCAATGGAAGTCTCTGCCTGGAGAATGGAAGGCAGTTTAAGCAGATCTGTTTTTCTCCGCTTGTTGGGTCCTCTGGCTTG
>NW_007016496.1:0-812 GCF_000164805.1 Carlito syrichta
CATCTGGCTCGCTAGTTATTTCAGCTAGGTAAGTCAGCTGGCTAGCTAGGGAGCTAGCTAGTTAAGTCAATTAGTTAAGTCAGGTAGCTATATGATACCTAGCTATGTAGCTAGCTAGTTAACACAGCTAGCTAAATCAGCTGGCTAGCTAGGTAGCTAGCTAGTTAAGTCAGCTAGTTAAGTCAGCTGACTAGCTAATTCAGTTAGCAAAGTTAGCTGGCTAGCCAACTGGCTAGCTAGTTAAGTCATCTAGTTAAGTCAGCTGGCAGGCATGCAAGTTACCTAGGTAGTTAGATAGTTAAGTCAGCTGGCAAGCCAGCGGGCTATGTAGGTAGGTAGCTAGTTAAGTCAGCTGGCTAGCCATCAGTCGTCTAGTTATGGCAGCTTGTTTAGTCAGCTGGCTATCCAGGTGTCTAGCTAGGTAGCTAGCTAGTTAAGTGTGCTGGCTATCCAGCTGGATACTTCGTTTAGTCAGCTAATTAAGTCAGCTGGCTAGCCTGCTGGCTATTTAGGTAGTTAGGCAATTAAGTCAGCTGGCTAGCCAGCTGGCTAACTAGTTAATTCAGCTAATTAAGTCAGTTGGCAAGCCAGCATGCTATCTAGGTATCTAGCTAGTTATGTCAGCTAGTTAAAACAGGTAGTTAGCCAGCTAGTAGTTGAGTCAGCTAGCAAGTCAGCTAGCAAGTCAGCTAAATATTCAGCTAGCTTAAGTCAGTTAACTACTCAGGTTCCTAGTCAGCTTGCTAGTTAAGTCTGCTAGCTACTCAGCTAGCTAGTCAGCTTGATAGTCAAGTCAGCCAGCCAGCTAACTA
>NW_007016497.1:0-791 GCF_000164805.1 Carlito syrichta
CATTTCATTTTAGAAGTATACCCTTGAATCCTCAGCCAAAATAAGTAATGTTAGTGCCATGAAAATTGAATTGATAAGGAAGGAATTTTATAAGTCTAGGGCATGGCTAAAATCTAACATGGTAAGCACTAGAAAACATAGCATTCTGATTAAGGATCGTCTGGATTGGCTCTCCTGGTCAGTTAAATTATCCCAAGAGCCATCTAATTACTAGGAAATGCTCACATGAGATGAGAATCCCATTTATTCCCATGCATGCAGTTTTGCTTCTGCAGGGGAATGTCAGGAGGGGACTGCTAGATGCCACGCTCTACATTACTCGCAGACTATGCCTTCAAAAACATATATCTTGGAAGCCACAAGTGATTTGAGTCATAGAAAGAGGGAACTTAAAGAATAAATAAATAAAAAAATAAAATGTAGCTTAAACATAATTTACCTCATCTGCCAAGGACATTATAATTTCTTAATTATTACATGAGCCACATTTTACATAGTGATTAAATTCAGACTAACTAAAGGGTTGGATGTTTCAAGGATGTTTATTAAAGCAATGATTCTCTTAAGTAAAAAGGGTTAATAGGGAAAATCTTCATAGCCATTGTCATAGGGAAAATACAGTTGGCAGTTTATCTTAAAACATTTCATTAATAATGCATTATCTTATCACATTATCTACAAGAACCTTGTTATTAAATATGTGGTTTGCAGATCAGCAGCTTGGACATCACCTGAGAAATTGTTAGAGATATTAATAGGTCAGAAATAGTCTCATTTCTGATCCTTTGTAC
>NW_007016498.1:0-720 GCF_000164805.1 Carlito syrichta
TCTTTACTCCACTGCCTTCATGCTGCGTGAATTTATACAATTTACTGATTATTTCTGTGCTGGGAGTTCTATAACTATAGTTAAGGAAAATACAATTAGATTCTGGTACTCTTTTCAAAAAAATTTACAATGCCATTTACTATGCAATTCATCATATAGGAATATTAAGAATATAATTGATAACACAATAATAATATATGTAAAAAACTAAATTTTTCAAATATCTGAATCAGTACAAATGACTCCATGGAAAAATATTATGCCTATTTATAAAATATCATAATTTTAAATTTCCTAGAAAACAAGTTAAGCCTAGATGAAAAACATATACTTAAGTACTGTAAATTTGTAACATATTATAAAGATATGAATCATATTAGCTTTACCTGAAAACAAGTTTTAGAATTCTATAGTTGTAACTGGAAAGATATTTCAAAGATAGATAAATCTTATCTCTTTAGTTTTTGAGGATAATATGGAGAAAAAAAGTCTTTCAAGCAAGAGTCTCTCCTTAAACTATCCAAATCTTATAAATCAGATTTAAATTTAAATTCTTTTTTTTTTTTTTTTTTTTTGAGTTGGAGTCTCACTCCATCGCCCAGACTGGAGTGCAGTGGCCGCTCCCGGTCACCGCAGCCTCGACCTGCTGGGCTCCGGCGATCCTTCCGCCTCAGCCTTCCAAGTAGCTGGAACTACAGCGCGCGCTACCACGCCCAGCTA
>NW_007016499.1:0-3095 GCF_000164805.1 Carlito syrichta
TGCTAATTCTGAGGACCGGATCTGTCTCTCAGCGATATTCATGTCCTGTATTTCTTGGTGTAATTTAGTAAGGTCTATACTCAAGTCCGAATGATTCCAAGGATATGATTTTTTATTTTGTCCCTAGTGTGAACAGATTTATTTACCTCTAAAGGAGTGAGGCAAATCCATTTAAACTCAGAGTGACACCGGAGAGCCAATTTTATCCTTTAAAGTCACAAGCTTTTGTCCTACTGCTAAAACTGCCTCCTCCAAAGCACTAACTTCACTTTCTAACTTTCACTCTATAATCTCCTGAGTAGCTAATGCAATAAAAACATTCCTAGATAACTGATCAGCAAGGGTTGCTGTATGGATTTCCTTAGGTAGAGTTGTGACTGAACTGTTACTGAAGTAGCAATAGCTATCAAAGCTGTAATTCCTAAAATTAAGGTGGCTAAAAACCGTTTCTGTCTGGCTAATAAAGCATTAACCTCATACAATGTTTGCAAACCATATTCATCATACCAACGAGATAACAAATCCCTCATAAAAAGGCATTAGTTAAACAATTAGCTAAAATGCATTCAGTACAAGATATCTTATAAACATTATCACGGTAAATAATTTTAGCAATTTGATATTCATTCCAAACTAAAAACACATAAAAGTACTGTAAGTATGCCCTAATGTGATACTGCTGAGTTCATCCAACAGGCCTAGACAGGCTGACTGGTTGAGGGGCTGTGAGGGCTCTCCATAAATGAAGCTGAATGGCTTGTCTGATTCCAATTTTAAATGAAAATATTGGGGGTACCCATCCATTGGAGTGCCTTCTAGCTGCAGCAAGCGTAAAGCCATTAAAATCCCAGTCACTAATATATAGTCTTTCACCGGGTACAAGATAGTCCACCTTACAGTTATAAGCACAGTCTCTCCATTTCAGGAAGCCAGCATCTCGCCAGATGAGTGACCAGTTCTTTTCCGTATTATTGAAGGGGAAAGCAGATACGCTGAGAGGCAGTGAAGCTCTAGTCACAGGGCTAGGGGTGGTTCCTCCAGGCATTAACATCTCCAGTCACCAACCGTCTTTGATATTGTCCCGATAAGGGTTTTCTGTACTCAGAGACTTAAAGGTAGACATTAAGCAAGAAGCCCGGTAATTATTAAAAGTAGAATTATCATAAAAACAAATAAGGAGGGAGTTGGAATGCCCTTCATAAGAAAAATTACAATTAGTAACATGTTTGACTTGAGCACGAAATAAAGCAGGCCCTCCCCTTTTCCTGTAAGAAGAGCTCTCCATTTTATCAGAGGTTTTATACTTCCAGCTGGATTTCAATGTCTAGCCATAGCTGAATAGTCTGAAGAGTCCAAATTTAAATGATTAATAACAAATAAAGCGTGATTCAGGATGTGGTGAGGAGAGCTATACTTGAACTCATCTCTTGTAACTTAATTGATTTTTTAAGTTTGGTGAGCTCTTTCAACTATGGCTTGACCTTGTGGATTGTAGGGAATTCCTGTGGAATGAGAAATAGTAAATTGGGAGCAAAATTGTTGGAAAAATTCAGACGTGTATGCCAGACTATTGTCAGGGAGGCTGGACATGCCTACAGTCAGGAACACAAATAGGTGAAGTAAACTTTGGGCATAAAGGCATGGGAAGCAGTGGCTGTTAGTAAGGGGAATGGACCAAGGAAGGGCAGAATGCTTCATGCTGGCACAAATATGCAACTAAATGGTCTGTAAAGGAGTGGGGGAAGAGGGAGAAACAGTATGAAGACTAGCAGTATCCAAAAGACGTGGTATATCTGCAACGTAATGTCAGTGTTGGCATATAAACTTGAGAGAAATTTATCATAGAACAACAAGGAATATTTTAACATTCTTTTGTCCCAGCCACCCCCTAGAGAAGAGAGCTATCAAGCCATGTGGAAACTTGAAATGGCTTTTCAAGTACATATGGGGGTGAGAGGGGACAAAGGAGGTGAAAACCTTTCTTATTTTGTTTACCCAGAATTTGCCTTGAATGCTTGCAATTTATTATTGTTTATTATTATTATTATTATTATTTAAGGAGAATATTAAAACAGACAAGTAACTAATAAAGCTAACTCGGGTTAAATGCCAAAAAAAAAAATTGTGCCGTGGGATGCAGTTTTGAAGACACTGCTATCACTGGAAAACATGATCCTCTGAATTAAGAGGGCATGGTTTCAATGACTATCTATATGCTGCAGGCTTTACAAACTTCAAATGTCCACATTCACCCTGGAGGATCTCGTTGAAATGCAGATTTTGATTTAGTGGGTCTGATTCAGTGGACCCAGGCCATGTACAAAGGATCAGAAATGAGACTATTTCTGACATTTTAATATCTCTAACAATTTCCCAGGTGATGTCCAAGCTGCTGATCTGCAAACCACATATTTAATAACAAGGTTCTAGTAGATAATGTGATAAGATAATTCATTATTAATGAAATGTTTTAAGATAAACTGCCAACTGTATTTTCCCTATGACAATGGCTAAAAATGATTGCTTTAATAAACAACCTTGAAACATCCAACCCTTTAGTTAGTCTGAATTTAATCACTATGTAAAATGTGGCTTATGTAATAATTAAGAAATGATAATGTCCTTGGCAGATGAGGTAAATTACGTTTAAGCTACATTTTTTTTAAGTTCCCTTCTCTATGACTCAAATCACTTATGGCTTCCAAGATATATGTTATTGTAGGCATAGTCTGTGAGTAATGTAGAGTGTGGCATCTAGCAGTCCCCTCCTAACATTCCCCTGCAGAAGCAAAACTGCATGCATGGGAATAAATGGGATTCTCATCTCATGTGAGCATTTCCTAGTAATGAGATGGCTCTTGGGATAATTTAACTGATCAGGAGAGCCAATCCAGACAATCCCTAATCAGAATGCTATGTCTTCTAGTGCTTGCCATATTAGATTTTAGCCATGCCCTAGAGTTATAACATTGCTTCCTTATCAATTCATTTTTCATGGCACTAATTACTTATTTTGGCTGAGGATTCAAGGGTATACTTTTAAAATGAAATGATAGAACTACAGTCATTAGACAGCATAAATTTTTCCATAGTAG
>NW_007016500.1:0-622 GCF_000164805.1 Carlito syrichta
GGGCAATATGTTTGCAAAAGCAAGGGTTTCTTTCTTTCTTTCTTTCTTTCTTTCTTTCTTTCTTTCTTTCTTTCTTTCTTTCTTTCTTTCTTTCTTTCTTCCTTTCATTTCCTCACTAAGTTGCCCAGGTTGCTCTCAAGCAACCCAACTTGGGCCATTCTGTGGGCCTGGGCCTCCCAAGCAGCTCTGATCACAGGCTTTCCCTTTGTCCACATCCTGGTCTTCCTGCCTGGTCTTGAACTCTGGGCCAGAGGCAATCCTCCCATGAGGCCTACCTTCACCCAAGGTTTTCTGTGTTTTGCTTGGGGTCCAGGTGCAGGCTTGCTATGGTGTCCACCCTGCTCACGAGCTCCTGAACTCTGTTCATATGCCCCCCTCGTCCTCTCTGAGTGCCAAGGAGACAGGCGTGAGTCACCTGGCGATCCCCACCCCTGCAAATGTTTGATAGTCATGACCTTCCTTTTCCCGAGGCAGCCCCTGGGAGGAATGTGCCAGTCTATCCTGAGAAATGAGGCAAGTGGAAAGGGGGGGTGCCCAGGTAGAGACATGCCCCTGCATCTGGCATTCCCCCTGGGGAGGGCTCAGTTGGTGACTCTGGCTGTATTCTCTCCAGTCCTGCGTC
>NW_007016501.1:0-710 GCF_000164805.1 Carlito syrichta
AGCCCAAGACATGGTATAAGAGGGTAAAGAGAGGGAGAAGGAGAGAAAAAAGGGAAAGAGGAAGAGAGTAAAAGTAAAGCAAAACAAACAAAAAACCAATCAAACAAAAAACCACAGAGAAAGAACAAAGAGAAATAGAAGGAGGAAAGAAAAGAGAAAACCAAACAACAAACAAAGCAAACAAACAAGACAACCAAATAAACAAACCCAAACCCAGAAAACCTGTTGATATAGAGAGTTCTTAGCTTCAGTATAATTCCTTGGGTGGGGGATTTCCCTCTTTTGGCGGGTTCTGTAACTGCAGGTCTTTTATGGCACGTTCACTCTTCACAGTTGAAATTTAAGATGTTAGATGTTGGAAATTTCACCTCCAGCTGCCTGCAGCTGCTCTACCTGGGATTTAGTGTGGCTGCTCAGTTTCTCTATAGGCTGCTGTTCCCACATCAAATGGGGTTGGGAGAGATAGCTTCCATCCCAGCAAGTACCACAGACTCCAGATCTCAGGTACTGGTGGTGGGGCCATGTAGTCCAGACTGGAGCTGGAGGTGGTGGCGGTTAGTCCAGGTGGCCTCTGTCCACGGCTTCCTCAGGAGTCGCTCACTCACTATGCTCCCTCCACAGTCCTCACTGCCAGCATCTGGCCCGGTACCATGGTGGTGGGAATGGCAGTCACTATGGTGGCTTCTTCCTGAGGAAAGCTCTGCCTATTT
>NW_007016502.1:0-672 GCF_000164805.1 Carlito syrichta
CCAGTACCTGGGGATGAGACAATCTCGCACCTCTCCATCAGAGGGAATCCCCCGAACATGAGAGTAGGAGGGGAGAAATGAAGCCTCACTCACCCACATTGCCCCCTCCTCCTTCCCTGGCTGCATGCAGGGAGATTGTGAACGTGGCTGCAGCACTGCTGAAGATAGCAGAGTAACTTACCTGTGAGCAGCTGAAAGAAACAATTATAAAATCTGCCACAAGAGGGCAGGTCTTAATTTTTTTTCCCTCCTTTTCTTTGTACCTGCATGAGTATGTAAGGATGTGATTTGCATTCCCCCTACTTTTTTCTTTTTCTTTCTTTCTTTATTTCTTTCTTTCTTTCTTTCTTTCTTTCTTTCTTTCTTTCTTTCTTTCTTTCTTTCTTTCTTTCTTTCTCTCTTTCTTTCTTTCTTTCTTTCTTTCTTCTTTCATTATTTTGTTTTCTATTTATATGTGCATGTGAATGATTGAGTGTTCAACCTTCAGTTTTTTTTCTGTTCTCTTGTTTTAGTTTAATGTGTGTGTGAATGTATGTGAGGGTTCAATTTGCATTTCTGCTTTGTATCTTTCTCTTTTCTTTTTTTCTTCTCCTTTCCTTTAGTGTTGGGTGTGTGTGCATGTGTTTGATTTTCCTGTTTTTTTTTCCCCCCCAGTTTTGGTTTCTGCTTTTG
>NW_007016503.1:0-827 GCF_000164805.1 Carlito syrichta
AGGCCGGACTCTTTACTAAGCCCATCATACAGGTGAGACAGCTGGAACATGGAGAGGGCTAGTACTTTACAGAGATGCCATGGTAAATGTGGGCTGGCACTGTGGAGCTGGACACAGAGACCACACTTTCAACCAATAGGCAACACTACCCCATTGGGTGCTAGGAGGAAGTCAAGGTGACTGTTAGGACCCCTGAGCTCCAGTCTGGAGTGAACTGTTGATGATGCCAGTGAAGCTAAGCAGAGCTGCAGCTCCATGGAGCTCCCCACTTATTTATTAAGAGGGAAGCAATCCCATCCTGTTGTAGCCAGGGAGAAAGTGATGGCCAGGGCAGACTGTGCACTCCGGTGGCTCTCTTTATCATGTCCCACTGTCTCTGAGACCCTCACATTCAGAGCACACCTATACACCCTTTTCTTTTCTGGCCATGCTTTCTCCGTTGCCCATTCCTCCTCTTCCCAGAATGGTTCATATTTTCTCAGCTATGGAGGGGAATTGAGCTTAAAAGATGAGAATGATTTCCAGTTTCCCTGCACCACATGCAACGAGCTTGGAGTAGACATTCTATCCTAATAATAAGTAAAAAGCTGAACAAATGGAAAATGGGCAACTCTTCTTAGATCCTTCAGAGAGTTGAGATTGCAGGGAAAACCACTGCTTCAGAAATTGAAGAGACAGACTGGAGAATGGAGATATTACAACTTTCTGAAGCAGAAACCCAAGGATTGAAACCTCCATAGGAGCCAGCACTAAGGTAGGAAAACCTGAACTCTGATGAACTGTTGAAGGCACAACATGGAAAACTTGAGAGGGAAAATCCCTGGAGA
>NW_007016504.1:0-827 GCF_000164805.1 Carlito syrichta
GGCTGATTTTTTTTTTTTTTGTAGAGATGAGGTCTCGCTGCCCAGGCGGGTCTCGAACCCACGGGCTCAGGCAATCCACTAACCTCAGCCTCCCAAAGGCGCGGGATTACAGGCTCAGCCACCGAGCCCTGCTTGTTTATGTTATGAGGACCATTGTTCTGCAATTTCCCTCAATTGTAAGATAAGCCCTTGTGCAATAAATACCTCAGAGAAAAAAAATCAAAAAAGAAGAAAAAACAGCAACATAAATCTTAAGCTCAAGCCAAAGCCACTTTCATTGCAAGCTATAGTTCATATTCTAATTCAGTGAAAGTATAACATTGCAAACACTCATTGTCTATTAACAAGTTTGGGCTTGAAATCACTTTCAAAACGGAAAAGCATAGAAAACATCTAATAGTTCACAGTTATACGCAGAACATATCTGCAAAACACATATGTTTGAGGCCAGGTGGGTTATAGCACAAAACTCATGGATTCTTTGAGTCGACCCCTAAATGAATTTTAGAGTGACCAGCAAAGCTTTTAAAGTAAAGTTTATTAGAGAAGCAAGAGAAGGAAAAAGAAAGATTCATGGCAGAAAGACCTTGGGCGAATTTGTCAAAATTCACAAGTTTTGCACCATACCCCAACCGGCATCGAACTACTCACATTTTGCTTCCATGAAATAAATTACTTAATTTATCCTTTTCATGTTATTAGGGAACAACTTGGTTTTGAGGAGGAAAAAAAAAACTAAAGCTGAACATTTTAAAAAAGCCTCTCAAATCTCTACTCATATTCAGTTTATTACGGTTATACTATCTCATCTCAATACCCTGTAAGCC
>NW_007016506.1:0-710 GCF_000164805.1 Carlito syrichta
CCAACTAGTTAAGTAGTTAAGTCAGCTGGCAAGCCAGCAGGCTATGAAAGAAGGTAGCTAGTTAAGTCAGCTGGCTAGCCATCAAGCATCTAGTTATGTCAGCTTAAGTCAGCTGGCTATCTAGCTGTCTACCTAGGTAGGTAGATAGTTAAGTCTGCTGGCTAGCCAGCAGGTTACCTCGTTAAGTCAGCTAGTTAAATCAGCTGGCTAGTCTGCTAGCTAGCTTGGTAGCTAGACAATTAAGTCAGTTGGCTAGTCATCTAGCTAGCTAGTTAGCTAGCTAGTTATGTCAGCTGACTAGACAGCTGGCTAGATAGTTAAGTCACCTAGATATGTTTGCTGACTAGCCAACTAGCTAATTATGTAGCTTGCTTCTTATGTCAGCTGTCTAGACAGCTGGCTAGCAAGATAAGTCACCTAGTTATTTCAACTGAATACCAGCTGGATAGCTATGTGGCAAGCCAGTTAATTAAACTGGCTAGAATGCAGGCCAGCTAGTTAAGACAGCTAGTTAAGTAAGCTGGCTAGATATGTAGTGACTTATTTAAGTCAGTTGCCTAGCTTGCTGGCTGTTTAATTAAGTCAGCTAGTTAAATCAACTGGCTATCCAGGTAGCTAGAGAGGTAGAAAATTAGTTAAGTCAGCTGGCTAGTCAGCTGATTACTGTTAATTTAGCTAGTTTAGTCACCAGGATGGCCAGTTACCTACCT
>NW_007016507.1:0-792 GCF_000164805.1 Carlito syrichta
CTAGCCAGTTTACTTAATTAGGTAGCTACACAGCTAGGCAGCTGGCTAACCAGCTGAGTTAACTCGCTGAGTTTACTAACAAGCAGGCTTACTTAACTAGCTGAATTAACCAGCTAGCTACCTAGTTAGCCAGCTGGCTTAATTAACTGGCTTAACTAGTTAGCTACCTAGCTAGCTATCTAGCTTGCCAGCTGACTTAACTAGCTGAATTAACTAGCTAGCTAGCTGACATAACTAGCTGACATATAGCTAGCTTCCTAGCTAGCCAGCTGATTTAACTAGCTAAAATAACTTGCTAGCCCGATGGATAGCCATATGACTTGACTAGCTTTTTAACCAGTTAACCAGCTGGATAGCCAACAGACTTAATGTGCTGTCTTAACTAGCTAGTCAGCTGGTTGCCAGCTGAATTAACTAGCTGACTTAAACAGCTAGTCTGCTGCCTAGCCAGCTGACTTAACTGGCTGACTCCCTATACAGCCAGCTGGCTAGCCAGATGACTTACCTAGCTGACTTAAGCTAGAAAGCTGGGTAGCCAGCTCATTAACTAGCTAGCTACCTACCTAGCCAGAAGGCTAACAAGCTGACTTAACTAGCTGACTTGAACTGCTAGCCTGCTGGCTAGCAAGCTGACTTATCTTGGTAGCTACCTAACTACCCAGCTGGCTAGATAGCTGACTAAACTAGCTGGCTTACCCAGCTAGACAGTTGGCTAGCCAGCTGACTTAACTCACTGACATCATTAACCAGCCAGGTCGCTATCTAGGTGACCTAACTAGCTAGCTACCTACC
>NW_007016508.1:0-458 GCF_000164805.1 Carlito syrichta
GGTGTGAGACACCAGCTTTAAGTTTCTCCTTAAATTAAGATTCTTTTGAATTAAAGTTTTTCCTAATTATTTCACTGTTTTTTGGGTTTTTTTTTTTTTTTTTGCAGTTCTGCATTTTTATTTGAGCGAAATAGTTTACAGCCAGATTAAGCATTCTGTCTTCATTGTGAAAAGTCTCTAAATGTGCTACCAAATATGTAAGGTTTCTCTGATGTCTGCTTAATAGTGAACCCCTCCTTGGGTCCTTCTCAGAGCAGGTAAATTATAACCCTCTCCACCTCTTCCTACAACTGACTTAACTTCGTAATTATCTGACAGATATTGCAAAAACAGTACTCCAGT
This sequence comes from Carlito syrichta, assembly GCF_000164805.1. Taxonomy (NCBI): domain Eukaryota; kingdom Metazoa; phylum Chordata; class Mammalia; order Primates; family Tarsiidae; genus Carlito; species Carlito syrichta. The sequence goes on from NW_007016508.1 coordinate 343, forward strand.
TCAAGTAGAGCAAAGATAAGGTTTATTAAAAAATTTGGACACACATGTATGGACAATTTGAAGCATAACTGTGAAGGGCTGTAAAACATTAGTGTACTGCTGCATGGCTTTTCGGA
>NW_007016509.1:0-314 GCF_000164805.1 Carlito syrichta
AAAATCAGTTGGGCATATTGCTATTAGTCTTATTTCTGGTTTATCTCTTCTGTTCCATTACTATATGTGTCTATCTCCCACTAAAAAATAAAGTCTTGAGTATTGCAGCTATGAGATGAAATTGGTTAGATTCCTCCCTTTATTATTTGCTTCAAATTGCTTTAACTAAGTTATTTTGCCTTTCCATATACAGTTGACCCTTGAAAAATGCAGGTTTGAACCAAGCAGGTCAGTCGGTATCTCTCTCTTTCTATTTGTGTGTGTGTGTGTGTGTGTGTGTGTGTGTGTGTGTGTGTGTGTGTGTGTGTGTCCCG
>NW_007016511.1:0-865 GCF_000164805.1 Carlito syrichta
CCCAGCTGACTAAACTAGCTGTTTTAACTAGCTAGCTACATAGCTAGTCAGCTGACTTGAGTAGTTAGCTAACTAGCTAGCTACCTACCTATGTAGCCAGCTGACTTAAATAATTAGCTAACTAGCTAGCTACCTAGCTAACCAGCTGACCTAAATTGTTAGGTACCTAGCTAGCTAGCTGACTTAACCAGCTAGCTAACGAGTTAGCTTACTCGCTAGCTAACGTGCTAGCTAGCTGATTTAATCAGCTTACTTAACTCTTAGGAAACGAGCTAGCTAGTTGACTAAACCACCTGACTTAACTCATTAGCTAACTAGGTAGCGAGTTGACTCCACCAGCTGACTTAATGTGGTAGTTAACTAGCTAGCTAGCTGACTCAACCAGCTGACTTTACTCATTAGCTTACTAGCTAGCTAGCTGACTGAACAAGCTGACTTTGCTCGTTAGCTAACTAGTTAGCTTGCTGTCTCAACCAGTTGACTTATCCCATTAGCTAACTAACTAGCTAGCTGACTCAACCAGGTGACTTTACCCGTTAGTTAACAAGCTAGCTAGCTTACTCAACCAGCTGACTTAACCCGTTAACTTTCTAGCTAGCTAGTTGACTCAGCCAGCTTATTTAACCCATTAGCTAACTAGCTAGCTAGCTGACTTAACCAGCTTTCTTAACTAGTTAGAGGGCTGACTTAACTAGCTGGCATAGCTAACTGACTTAACTAGTTAGCTAGCTGTCTTAAGTAGCTGACTTTACTTAGCTAGATGACTGAAATAGCTGACTTAAATAGTTAGATAGCTACTTAGCTACCTGAATAGCTAGCTGACTTAACTAGATAGCAAGGTATTTAACTAACAGACTTAACTAGC
>NW_007016512.1:0-823 GCF_000164805.1 Carlito syrichta
CTAGCTGACTTACTAGCTAGCTGACTAGTTAGCTGGCTATCTAGCTGACATAACTAGCTAGAAATCAAACTATCTAGCTGCCTAGACAGCTGATATAGCTAGTTAGCTAACTGGCTAGTTAGCTGGCTATCTGACTTAACTAGCTAGCTGACTAGCCAGCTGACTACCTAGCTGACTTAACTAGATAGATGGCTAGCTAGCTGATTTAACTAGCTTAGGAGGCAGTTGACTGGCTAGCAGGATAGCCAACTGACTTAATTAGCTAGCTACCTGGATGGTTTGATGAAGAGTCAGATGGCTTAACTAGCTAGCTGCCTGGCAGGTTAGCTGTTTAGGCAGACATCAAGCTTGCTAGTGGGCTGGCAAGCTGGTTAGCAAGGCAGTTTAAATAACCAGCCCGCTGGCTAGACAGTCGGATAGCCAGCTGGTTTAACTAGCCAGCCACCCTGCTCATCAGCTGGCTAGCCAGCGGGTTTAACTAGCCGGCTACCTACCTGACCAGCCTGCTCACCAGGTGGCTTAACTTGCTAAACATCTAGCTAGCCAGCTGGTTAACCAGCTGACTTAACTAGATAGCCATCTGGCTAGCCAGATGGCTTTACTTGCTAGCCACCTAGCTTGACAGCTGACTAAAAAGCTCACTTAGCTTGCTGAATTACCTAGCTAACCGGCCCTCTACCCTGCTGACTTAATTAACTAACTACCTACCTAGCCAGGTGGATAGCCAGTTGAATAATCTAGCTGACATAACCAGCTAGCCAGCTGGCTAGCCAGCTGACTGAACTAGATAGCTAACTTGCAGCAGTTGGATAGCCACTTGCAT
>NW_007016513.1:0-718 GCF_000164805.1 Carlito syrichta
AGACTTGGCCTAACCATGCCAGAAAGCAGCCTTGCACACTGCAAACAGGGTATTAGCCTCTCCCCGTGGACACGGCTGCTCAACGCAACTTCTTGGATTCAGCTGGACTTCAGACTCACCCTCATGGGCCTCCTCTATCTGACGAGTTCCTTCCCCCATCCTAAATTCCACAATCCAAGGCAATGACCCATAGGGCGACCAGACAGACCAAGCATCGTGGGATGAGCCAGTGCCACACCCCTGTTTAGCAGAAAACTGCCACAGAAGGTGAAACCCTTGCCCTTGTGCCAAAGATCTCACTTGTTGCCCCTTCAAAGGGAAGTGGAGGCACAGGAGGCCCGAGGAGGCTGGCGTCAATTGGGGAAACTATTTTGAGGAAGGAAATCTCAGAATGAGATTACAAGGGCCATAAAAGCTGAGGAGTCACTGGAAAACATCTGTGGCTGGTTCCTTGGTCAAGAGTAGTCCATCATGGCTGGTCATGAAACAAAACCCACAATCGAACAGTCACTTACAAACCTCCAGCTGGCCCCTCAGGGTCTTTATCATCAAGGTCAAAATATCAACACATCAAAATGGCCTTATTTACATGTTAGGAACCCAAATGCATGATGGGACTCCTAAAACCTTATCCTGGCAGAAGAGAGGACCAAACTTCACTGGGAAGACCCACAGGACCCCGCCCTCCTTGCCGTCTGCTGACACTCTCTCCAAAGTC
>NW_007016514.1:0-889 GCF_000164805.1 Carlito syrichta
GTAAAAGATTGTTTTGAGCTGCAGGTAAGATAATTAGTATACGGCAAATGAGTGATTTTGGAATAGAGGGTGATGGAGTAAACATGAAAAGTATTAAGGCCAGGGTCGGTGGCTCAGTCTGTAATCCCAGTGCTTTGGGAGGCCGAGGTGAGTGGATTGTCTGAACACGTGGCTTCGAGACCCACCTGGAAAACTTGGCAAGACTTCATCTCTACAATAAATCAACAATTAGCCGGGCATGGTAGTGCACGCCTGTAGTTCCAGCTTCTGGAAGGCTGAGGTGGAAGGATTGCTGGAGCCCAGCAGGTCAAGGCTGCGGTGACCAGGAGTGTGCCACTGCACTCCGGTCTGGAAGATGAAGTGAAACTTCAACTGAAAAAAAAAAAAAGAATATTAAAAGTGATGGATGCTTTGCTAATGGTTCAGGCATGTCAATGAACCCTGCATGCTGGCAGCCCAAACTGATGTTGCCTGATCCTGCCTGGGTCTGTCCTATGTATATGTCTCCACTAGACTCCTATGGCACAGGTTGGTGGTATTCATTTATTTGCACATTTATTTATTGAGTCAGAGTCTCACTCTGTCATCCAGATTGAACTGCAGTCGCACACTTAGGGTACTGCAACCTTGAACTGCTGGGCTCAGGAAATGCATCTGCCTCAGCCTTCCATGTAGGTGGAACCAGAGCCAGATGCCATCACACCTGGCTAATTTTTTTTAATTATACAGATTCGATCTTGCCAAGTTTCCCAGGCTGGTCTTGAACCACTGGACTTAGTTGATCTATAGGCATGAGCAACCACATCTGGCAACTGGTGGTATTTACAGATGAAGAAAAGGAGGTTGAGAGTTTCTGTGGACTTGACCCAATCACATGAGTGATGGTGAA
>NW_007016515.1:0-935 GCF_000164805.1 Carlito syrichta
TCCTCCATTAACCTGAAACTGTGCTGGGTCTAGTAATAAAGAAAATGAGTCAAGCGTGGTCTCTGCCCTGGCAGAGCTCATGTATTCCAGTGTGGAGACAGACACATAAATGTGTGCTTAAAAGCAATTCAGTGGGTGTGAAAGGAAACATTAGGGAGGGGCAGCTAATTCATCTGTTGGAGCAGTTTGTCAAATATTTAGAGGAAGCTGTAATTTGTGAGTCTGACAGAATAAGCCAAGAGCTAGCCTGGAGGGAAAAGAGACAAAGAACAGGCCTGGGTGGATATTTTTGGCACAGGGCTCACATAAGCAAAGTACTGAGGAAAGAAGCAGTCTAGAGGGAGTGGGGTAGCCAGGGGCAGGAGACAGAGAAGAAAAACCTGAGGTTGCAGAGAGATAAGGAAGGGCTCAGAGGGACAGGAGTGAAATAGATACCTGGGGAGCTACAAATAGAATGGTATGGGCCTATCTGAATTGTACATTTCTCTGTAGGTTACATAGAGAATAGATTCAGGAAGGCAAGAGTGAAAATCAGAAGACAAGTCAGAAGTCTAGAGCAATACGTGGGTCAATAGATGGTGAGGGCCTGACTGAGAACAGCAGGGGGAAGGAGAAGGAAGAGGGGACAGGCCAGAGCACCGAGATACAGCAAAATATGCAGTAGAAGTCCCCCTACTTAACACATCCGTGCTATTAGCTTCAGGCATCTCAATTACTTGAGCCCATCACAGCCTCATAGAAGGTAATCAAAAACAAATATTCCAAGCCTTACATATTACTATTATTCTAGGTGCCTACTTTACTTCAGAGTCAGAATATTTTGAGACATTTTTCACTATCTATGACCGGGTTTATGGCTCAACATTCTTTATGGCTACAAGCTTTCACGGACTCCACCTTATCATTGGCTCAACTTTCTTAGTTGTCTGCCTTTT
>NW_007016516.1:0-739 GCF_000164805.1 Carlito syrichta
AAATATGTCTCACTGGAAAGGCAAACACACAACGGAGGAAGATATAAGACTCAAGTTTGTACCACCACCTAAAATCAGCAAACCACAAGGACAACCAATAAGATACAAATAAATGAGCAGGAAAAAATCATATAGAAAACAAGTCTCAAAAAATTTTAAAAATCAAAACTGTATTGGTAATATTCTCTGACCACAATTCAATAAAACTAGAAATCAATACCAAGACGAACTCTGAAAACTAAACAAATGTATGGAAATTAGATAGGGAATGCTGGAAACTATTCAAATGTATGGAAATTAGACAACATACTTCTGAACAACTAGTGGGTGAATAAAGAAATTGAGATGAAAAATAAAAACAATTCTTAAAACAAATGTAAGTGAAAACACAATAAACCAAAACCTGTGAGACACAGCAAAATCCGTGCTAAAAGGAAGTTTATAGCAATGAATGGCTACATTAGAGAGAGAGAGAGAGAGAGAGAGAGAGAGAGAGAGAGAGAGAGAGAGAGAGAGAGACAGACAGATTTCAAACTGGCCCTACTATTATGCACCTAAGGGAACTAGAAAAGCAAAACCAAACCAAACCCAGAGTTGACAAAAAAGATAATAAGTATCAGAGCAGAACTAAAGTACAAACTAAAAAATATACCAAGGACTGACAAACACAAGCTAGTTCTTCAAAAATATAATGAAATTCATAAACTGAAAATGAAAGAGAAAACTCCAAATAGAGAAA
>NW_007016517.1:0-474 GCF_000164805.1 Carlito syrichta
CAAAAAAACATTGACATTATTAGAAACCAGTTGTCATACTATGTACATATTAAGGAAAAAATGAAGCCAGACCATTAATATCTTAATGCATCTTCATAGTTATCAATATTTAAAGGCCCTAAGTGTATGTTGATATAGTATAGAGGTATTTTCCTAGGCATCAGACAAAAGATAATTGGTCTCTTAAAAGATATACATGAGCCGGCCTCGGTGCCTCAGCCTGTAATCCCGCACTTTGGAAGGCTGAGGTGAGTGGATTGCCTGAGCCCGCGAGTTCAAGACCCACCTGGGCAACTTGGTGAGACCTCATCTCTATAATAAATCAAAAATTAGCTGGATGTGGTAGCGCATGCCTGTACTTCCAGCTACGTGGAAGACTGAGGCGGAAGGATCACTGGAGCCCAGCAGGTCGAGGATGCGGTGGCCAGGAGCAGCTATTGCACTCCAGTCTGGGTGACAGAGTGAGACTCCAAC
>NW_007016518.1:0-773 GCF_000164805.1 Carlito syrichta
TCGTATCTGACGGCACTAATAAGGCATATAGTAACAGAAGTCACTAATAAGGCAAGTAGGATCAAAGGGCACTAATAAGGGAAGTAGGATCAGATGGCACTACTAAGACAATTAGCATCAGACGGCACTAACAAGGCAAGTAGGATCAGATGGCACCAATAAGGCAATTAGGATCAGACAGCAGTAATAAGGCAAGTAGGAAGAGACGGCACTAATAAGGCAAGTAGGATCAGATGAAAGTAATAAGAAAAGGAATATCAGATGGTACTAATAAGTCCAGGGGTAACAGACTGCACTACTAAGGCAAGTAGGATCAGACAGCACTAATAAGGCAAGGAGTATCAGATGGCACTAATAAGGCATGTAGGATCATTTGACACTACTAAGGCAAGTAGAATCAGACGGGACTAATAAACCTGGTAGTATCAGATGGCACTAATAAGGCAAGTAGTATCAGAAGGCACTAATAAGGCAAGGAGTATCATACGCCTTTAATAAGGCAAGTCATATCAGATGGCACTAATAAGGCAAATTAGGATCAGAGGGCACTTATAAGGCAAGGAGTATGAGACGGCACTAATAAGGCAATAAGTATTAGACGGAACTAATAAGGCAGGGTGTATCGTATGGCACTAATAAAGCAAGGAGTATCAGACAGCACTGATAAGGCCAGCAGTATCAGACGGCACTAATAAGACGAGTAATATCAGACGGCAATAATAAGGCAAGTAGGATCAGACGGCACTAACGGGAAAGAGTATCAGACGGCAATA
>NW_007016519.1:0-757 GCF_000164805.1 Carlito syrichta
CGCCTAGGCTAGAGGGCAGTGACACTCTCACAGGCACCGCAGCCTCGACCTGCTGGGCTCAGGCGATCCTTTCACCTCAGCCATCCGAATACCTGGAACTATAAGTGTGTGACACCATGCCTGACTAGTTTTTTGATTTATTGTGGAGATGAGGTCTCGCTAAGTTGCCTAGGCTGGTCTCGAACCAGTGGGCTCAGGCAATCCTCTCACCTCAGCCTCCCAAAGTGCTGGGATTACAGACTTGAGCCACTGCGCCCAGCCTTATTTTTATTTTTTTAGAGAGGAACTCTTGCTGTGTTGCCTAGGCTAGTCTTGAAGTCCTATTGATGCTGGGTGGGATGCAGAGCAAAACTCTTGGAGTCTTTGGCTCTTTCCCTTTCTTTCTTTCTTTCTTTCTTTCTTTCTTTCTTTCTTTCTTTCTTTCTTTCTTTCTTTCTTTCTTTCTTTCTTTCTTTCTTTCTCTTTCTTTCTTTTCTTTTCTTTTCTTTTCTTTCTTTCTTTCTTTCTTTTTTTTTTTGAGTTGGAGTCTTACTCTGTTACCCAAGCTAGAGTGCAATGGCACACTCATGACCACCCCAGCATCGACGTGCTGGGCTCCGGCGATCCTTCCGTCTCAGACTTCCAAGTAAGCCGGAACTAGAGATGCATGCTACCACACTCAGCTAATGTTTTGCTTCTTAACTAGCATTCCATTCTGAGCATTCTCCTAGTCACTAAAGCCCCTTCCTGAGTCCCATGTCTGATCCTTGTCAGCATG
>NW_007016520.1:0-749 GCF_000164805.1 Carlito syrichta
GCTTAGCTGGGCTCGGTGGCTCAGTCTGTAATCCCACGCCTTTGGGAGGCTGAGGTGAGTGGATTGCCTGAGCCCGCGGATTCGAGACCCGCCTGGGCAGCGAGACCATCTCTACAATAAATCAAAAAAATCAGCCGGGCGTGGTAGCGTATGCCTGTAATTCCGGCTACTCAGAAGGCTGAGGTGGAAGGATCGCCGGAGCCCAGCAGGCGAGGCTGCGGTGGCCAGGAGTGGCCACTGCACTCCAGTCTGGGCGACCGAGTGAGACTCCAACTCAAAAAACAAAACAAAACAAAAACACAGCTTAGTTTTCCAGTTGCACAAAGTAAAATGGAGGGAAAAAACCACATTATTACAAATTGGTGTGAGGTTTCTTAATAAATGTGTATTTCTTTGAATATCTATGATCACCATTTATAGCTGACTGTATCACAAATGACATTTTTATCTGTAAAATGTGGAAATAATTCTAGGAAGACTAAAAGTATAAGTAGAGAATATTTAAATATGCTCACATACGTAAAGAATATATGAATATAGATAAATAAAATCTAAATGTTCCATTGATATCTCAAATTAGATCTTTAATCTTGCATCAAGTGAGTAACATCAACATTTCTAAATAAACAGTAAGTGTTCAATAATGAATATATCCTGTTATTTATTTTATATTTGTCGGTAATAATCAAATCAATAAATCTAAAACAGCAGTTTTATATTATAATCTTACCACCTCTCTGTAGGGATTC
>NW_007016521.1:0-1311 GCF_000164805.1 Carlito syrichta
CCTACCCCCATCCCCCAGCCCACCACCAACCGCGCTGGGGTCAGGCCCGGGAACTTCAGTCCCACGCAAGGCCAGATATTGTGCCCCCCCCACTGCTGTCATTCTACTCGTGTGTGGAAGTCTCCGGTCCCAGCCCTCTCCAGATCCCTCCCCGGCTGCATTGTCTCCAGCCCGGGCACCCGGCACCAAGCCACCGGTCACACAGGGAGGCTCTGAGCACCCGCCCCTCAGAGACGCCGGTTCCATTTCTGGCTGAAGTACTCTGTAGGGTCCCAGTGCCACTCTCGCCGTTTACAGCCTGCCCTTTGGAACTTTGGAGCTCTGGAACTCCGGGTCCACCCTGGCTGAGGCACTCAGCATGAGACCCCAAGCCAGAGGACCCAGACAAGCAGAGAAAAACAGATCTGCTTAAATTGCCTCGCCATTCTCCAGGCAGAGACTTCCATTGCCCCGCCCACCTAGCAACAAACTTTACCTCATTTCCTAAGGCCAGGTATTGCAGCACGGGGAAGCTTTGGGTTCCTGCTCCCTCCAGCTCTCTCCCCAACTGCATTGTCTCCAGCCCGGCACCCGGCACCACCAGTCACACAGGGAGGCTCTGGGCACCCGCCCCTCAGAAACACCGGTCCCATTCTTGGCTGAAGTACCTTGTGGGGGGCCCAGAGCCACTCTCACCACCCACTGCATGCCCTTTGGAGATTTGGAGCTCTGGAACTCCGGGCCCACCCAAGCTGAGGCACTCAGTGCAAGACCCCAAGCCGGGGGACCCAGACAAGATCTGTGGAGAAAAACAGATCTGGGTAAACTACCTTGCTATTCTCCAGGCAGAGACTTCCATTGCCCCACCTACCTATCAACAAACTTTACCTCAGCTCCTAAGGCAACAGCGCAAAACAGGAGAAAAAGCCCCACCCCTATGCTGCAATGAAAAACAAAAGGGAGAGGCTGGAATTGGAGATCACAGAAGTGACTCTAGTCTGATCACTTATTTTGACTTATGATTTTATCATTGAAACTGTTGGTCTAGATTACGTTTGGTGTTTACCTTCTGACTTATACTGTTTCTTGATTTTTTTGGCCTGTCTCTGTTTAGCTATCAGTATTCTTTAGGGAATCTTTCTTACCTGTCTTTCTTCACTTTTTCCCAGCCCTGTGTCTCTCTCTCACCTGATAGTTGGTATGTCTATCTGTTTTCCCTCTTACACTTCTCTCTTTTGCTTATTTTGACTTACGATTTTATCATTGTAACTGTTAGTTTAGATCACGTCTGTTGTTTACCTTCTGATCTACACTGTTTCTCAATTTTATTGA
>NW_007016522.1:0-813 GCF_000164805.1 Carlito syrichta
GTTCCTCCACCTCTTCCTGCAATCAGAGGTCCATTGTTTCCACTGGATCCAAGGGGCCTGTTCTTGGGAAGAGGACCTCCTTTTCCTCCACCTCCACCAGTAAACGTGTATGGAGCTTCTGGAGACTATTTTCCACCAAGGGATTCCCCAGGTCCACCACATCCTCCATTCGCAATGAGAAATGTGTATTCACCGAGGTGTTTTCTTCCTTATCTTCCCCCAAGACCTGGATTTTTCCCCCCACCCCCTCATTCCAAAAGTAGATATGAGTTCCCTTCAGGGTTGATTCCACCTTCAAATGAGCCTGCTACTGAACATTCAGAACCACAACAAGAAGCCTGACGATATTTTTGCTCTCTTCAAAAGTAATTTTGACATATCTCTCATTTTCAGTTTAAGTAACTGTTGTTACTTAGGAGATTATACTATTGCTCAAATTGAAGCTTAATGGAATTATATAATTCTCAGAATTGTATTTTATCAATAAAGATGATTTAAATATGAAAAATAATAAAAGACCCCACGCTACTTTTGTTCTTCAAAACGTTCCGACCCCTAGACTCTCCATCCTATTGCTGAACATCACCTAAACATCTTAGACACAAAAACTCTCTCCCCAATTCCCCTCTTCCCCTTGAAGTTCCCATGGCCTCCTATTGTTCTGAGTAGTAATAGCTTTTGGACAGACTTTTCCTGCAACGGACTTCCCCACATGCAAACCTGTTGAAGCATGTATGGGCTAATGTTAATTCGTGGCCATATTTATTTTCCTTGATCAGTCCCTGAGATCTTCTTGAACATCCTACAATAATA
>NW_007016523.1:0-757 GCF_000164805.1 Carlito syrichta
CACCTATGACAGAAGAGGTCCACTCACTGAGGCACCATTCACAGTTAAGTATCAGTCACTGGAGCACCAAATGGGAGGAGGTTAGTCTTTGGGACACTGATCACAGAGAAGGACAACTCACTGGACCAGCTGTCACAGAGGAAATTCAGTTACTGGGACACACATCACAGAGGACCGTTAAACTCTGGGTCTTCCAACACAGTGGAGAGCCAGTCACCTAAGTATCTATCACTGAAGGGGGCCATTATCTGGGGCAGGCATCACAGTGAAGGCCCAATAACTGGGGCACTCATAAAAGGTGAAGGCTAGTCACTGGTGCACCCATTACAGTGGAGGTCTGGTCAGTGAGACACCCAATATGAAAAACATCAGTCACTGGGATATCCATCAAGAGGGGGACCAGTCACTGCTCGGTCATGACAGATGATGTCTAGTCACTTTGGCATCCATTACTATGAAGGTGCAGTCACTGAGGTGTCGGTGACCAGCACTGACCAAGGGTGGGTTAGGACCCGCACCAGAGAATCTGGACAGCGAGAAGAAACTACTTGGAGGCAGTTCTTCTGGGAACAGTCTGATCAGGACTTGAGCCGATTTTATTCAAACCTTTTCCAACTTATATACCATTTTCTATACCCTCCAGCAATGTGATAATCACTCACTGGGGGCGTACAAGTTTCGTGCTTTACAAACTATGCATCACAGACCACCACGAGATCTGCAATTTCCAGCAGACATTCGAATTCCATGATGCCTG
>NW_007016524.1:0-699 GCF_000164805.1 Carlito syrichta
CGACTTCAAACTTTACTATAAAGCTATAATAATCAAAACAAATTGGTATTGGTACAGGAACAGGCATATAGATCAATGGAATAGAATTGAGATTCCAGAAGCAAAACCTCAATTTCTCAACCAACTCATCTTCGACAAGGCCTCCACCACCTACCACTGGGGAGAGGAGAACCTATTCAGTAAATAGTGTTGGGAAAACTGGTTGACCACATGAAGAAGATTGAAACAGGACCCCTATCTATCCCCATACACAAAAATTAACTCCAAATGGATCAGAAACCTAAATGTAAAACCTCAAGCCATAAGAACCTTAGAAAATGAAGGACATACCCTCATGGAAATTGAACTGGCATTCAATTCCTGAACAAACCCACAACCCACATGTCATAAGAGAGAAGATAGACAAGTGGGACCTTATTAAACTGACAAGCTTCTGCAAAGCCAAAGAAACCATCAAGATAGCAGGGAAACAGCCTACAGACTGGGAAAAAGTATTTGCCAACACCAGGTCTGACAAAGGCTTAACATCTTGGATCTACAAGGAACTCAAACGTGCTGAAAAGAAAAAAAACAAACAACCCCATTATAAATGGGGCAAAAGATATGAACAGACACTTCACAAAGGAAGACATCCAAGCAGCCCACAGACCCATGGAGGAAATGCTCAACTCACTATCATCAGGAGATGCAAATCAAACC
>NW_007016524.1:956-5824 GCF_000164805.1 Carlito syrichta
TAAGAAAATGACTGACAGTAGTGGGAAACTATGGGGGGGGGGAGGGAGATGGGATTAACAGTAGTAAATATCTATCTGGGGATGGGGAAACACCTCTTAACAACAAGAGTGCCTGAATGAAACATATTTGTATACCTAACCCTTAACTGTACCCCACAATATAATAATAAAAAATATTGATTATATAAGAAAAAAAAAAGAAAAAGAAATATACCCAGCAAGAAGTAGAAATGAATTATTGGTGAACACCAGTCTCTTCTACATTCTCAAAGAATCCTTTGTATCTTACAGTCTATTTTTCTGCTATTAATGTAGCTATATAAGCTTTCTTTTGAGGTTTTGTCTGTCATGAGGTTTTCTATCCTTTTATGTAACTTTTTTTATTTCCTTCTGTTTTATGTATGCTTCTAAAAATGTGACTGTCTAGATTAAACGTTTCCAAACTGGTAACATCAGTTTTATAGGCAAGTTTTGCCTACATAAATTTATTATAATAATTAAACAATTTAGACTTTAAAATAGCATCTTCATATTTCTATTTTCCTCACATCTTCATATTTCTATTTTTCATGCTTTTCCTACTTTTCTTCACTTTACTACTTTATTTTAAAACACAATCACCCCCAATGATTTGTGCATACTCTTGTTATAACTCTTAAAATTTAACTATGCCTACATAGCTTAACAAATCTAAATATATTAAAGTTGTACAACTTCTCTCATGAAAATGTAAGAATTTTGGAATATTTTGATTCTAATCATCCTCCTTTCTTGTGTGTTTTTAAAAGTTTTATTTATCTATGATTTATTTTTATTTTATTATAAAGATGTGGGGTACAAGTCAGGATTAGGTACATAAGTCGTCTATGTACAGGTAAAGTTTGGGCCTCCCATTGGTCCTCACTTCACCTGGTTTAGGATCAGGTAACCTTACTGATGTTATGTGGCCCTTCCTCCCCTGCCAGTGTCCCACAACTGCTAATCTCTTTCTTGTAGTATTATAATAAATGTTCAGGGTCCACTTATGGGTGAGAACATGTGGTACTCAGTTCTTTGTTTCTGTGATATAGATCACTGAGTGTGATAGAGTCTAAATCCGTCCAAGTTGCTGCAAAGTTGAAGGCTTTTATTAAAATTAATTTTTAAAGTCTGCTAATGTTGTGATGCTTTTGAGTTTAGAATTTCTCTAGGTTTCTATTCACTGTTTATAATAGTTTTTTTGCCTGTGTACAGTTTCAAAAAAGTTTTTTCCCCAATTACATTTTCTGAAGTTATCCCAAATAATCCAGCTTTGTTTTCTTTGATGTTTTCTTTCTCTTTTAATGAATTATTATTTTGCATATTATTTAATTTAGTTACATCAATCTGATACAAGTACAAATGACATAAGTACTTCAGGATCAAACACTTGAGGCCTGGAAAGCAGACACTTCACCCAGTGGGAACTAGAAAGCAGAAGCACAGCAGAGCCTCTTTGCTTAGTCTGGAGATTTCCTCTTGTCTTAGGAGTCTATGTTTCAAAACAGAAATGGAGAATATTTGCTACACAGTTAACTGGTGGTCATTTGGAAAACCTCTATTCTACTGAATTTTGGTTTGAGCTACCAGCACAATAAAACGAACAGCATTTTAGTGTGAATGATTCATATTGTCTATTAACATTAACCGAGTTCTTTGGGTACTTGTCTTTCCCTCACTTAAATATATACATCTTTCCTTTTGAAAACTGTTGATCAATATCAGTGAAAAGGATTTTGAAAAGGACTATAAGTGTGGTGTTCCAAGCCTGCCCCACAACTTACTCCACCAAATTAGGAGTTTGGGGGGGGGGTCTAAACTGTATTGTGCTGACTTTCTCTGATATGCTGCTTTCTGACTAAGGGGTGACACAGGTCAGTTTTCAGTACATTCTTTCACCTGTTCCCTTCTATAGTATATCTTGCAGAAATTTCTGTGGATGGCTTCTTTCCCCACTCTTGGATCTTACTGCAGGTTTTTTCCCCCTTATCTTCATATCTCTTTGATTATTATACTAACATGGAGTCTTTATTTAGGTAAGATACCAAGTTTCTTTCATACACTTCACCCCAGTATACCCTTGACAAACAGCAGACTATTTCATTAGAGAAACATGTTACTCCTGTTTCTGTTCAAAATCTTGGCAAACAACAACAACAACAACAACGAATTTTAAGAATTTCATTATGAGATAAAAAAAGGTTGACTCAAAGAGTTGAGTTGCTATACTCCTTCTTTATAATATCCAGTGCAATGTTATGTAATAAACATGAAGTCATCAATTATTGAATGCATTCAGTGGTTACATTTCCTAAGGAGGCTGTACTGCTGTATCTATTTGAAACCTAATTAGAAAGTGAATACATTTTATAATATCAGTAGCTACAGTTTTCTTAAAGACAAAGGCCCTTAAAACAGTTTAGTGCTTAGAGTTCATAGCACACCATTTTAGCTTAGTTCAGGGGGTATTTTGGCGATTCTTAATCTGAACAAGAATAGAGGTCTTTGGAAAACAGGATTTAAGAGGACATCATTTGAAGGCTAGCTTTTAATAGAATGCTAAAGTTCAAACTCTTATACTTTAGACAGAATCTTGAAATTACTGATTCATTCACAGTGGTTTTATGGATAAACTAATCTATTATAAAACTTGGCACTGAGCACAAAGACTACCATTTTTTAGCAAAACATAGAAATGTTCTAAGTGGTCACACAAGCTCTCCAGGTTGAAACAAGAAGAAATTGAGACCCAAAATAGACCAATAACAATTCAAGAAATTGACAATGTCATAAGAAAACTACCCACCAAAAAAAAAAAAAAAAAATCCCTGGACCAGATGGCTTTCCAGCAGAATTCTACAAAACATACAAGGAGTAACTGATACCAATCCTACTGAAAGTATTCCAGGCATTTGAGAAAGATAGAACTCTCCCCAAATCATTTTACAAAGCTAACATCACATTGATACCCAAACCATGTAAAGATTCAACAAAGAAAGAGAACTACAGGCCAATTTCCTTGATGAACATATACTAAAATTCTCAACAAGATCCTAGCAAACTGGATTCAATAACACATCTTAAAAATCATCCATCATGACCAAGTAAGCTTCATCCCCGAGATGTAGGGCTGGATCAACATTCATAAGACCATAAATGTAATTAAATACATCAACAAATGTAAAAACAAAAACCACATGATTATATCATTAGATGCAGAAAAAGCTTTTGATAAAATTCAGCACCCCTTCTTGATTAAAAACTCTCTAATATCTAGGCATAGATGGACCATACCTCAAAATAGTAAGAGTTACCTATGAGAAACCCACAGTCAACATACTGCTAAACAGACAGAAATTGGAACCATTTCCCCTGAAAACTGGAACACGACAAGGATGTCCACTCTCACTCCTTCTTTTCAACATAGTTTTGGAAGTCCTACTAAAAACCTCCTTGCACTGATAAAGGACTTTGGCAAAGTCTCAGGGTATAAAATAAATGTGCAAAAGACAGTTGCATTTCTATACACCAACAATAAACAAACAGAAACCCAAATAAAAACACAATCCCATTTACAATTGCCACACAAAAAAATCAAATACCTTGGCATCTTCCTAACCAGAGAAGTGAAAAACCTTTAAAACAAAAACTACAAAACACTGCACAAAGAAATCAAAGATGACACAAACAAATGGAAAAATATTCCATGCTCATGGATTGGGAGAATCAACATTGTTAAGATGTCCATCCTACCCAAGGCAACCTACAGATTTAACACAATACTCATTAACTTACCAGCAGCATTCTTCTCAGACCTGGAAACGACAATACAGGCATTCATATGGAAACATAAATGACCACAAATAGCCAAAACCTCAGCTAAAAACAACAAACAAACAAAAAACAAAGTGGGAGGTATTATACTCTCTCAGACTTTAAACTTTATTATAAAGCTACAATAATCAAAACAGCCTGGTATTGTTACAAGAACAGGCATATAGACCTACGGAACAGGAAAGAGATTTCAGAAGCAAAACCTCAATTTCTCAACCAGCTCATCTTCGACAAAGCCTCCACCACCAACCACTGGGGAGAGGAGAACCTATTCAGTAAATGGTGCTGGGAAAACCACATACAAAAGATTAAAACAAGATCCCTACCTATCATCATACACAAAAATCAACTCTAAATGAATAAAAGACCTAAACGTAAAACCTCAAACTATAAGAACCTTAGAAAATGCAGGAGTCACCCTTTTGGAAACTGGAACTGCCAGCCAATTCCTGATCAAAACCCTAAGTCCACATACCATAAGAGATAAGATAGACAAATGGGACCTCATCAAAACTGACAAGCTTCTGCAAAGTCAAAGAAACCATCAAGAGAGCAGGGAGACAGCCCATAGACTGGAAAAAAATATTTGCCAACTTGATGTCTGACAAAGGCCTAACATCTAGGATCTACAAGGAACTCAAATGTACCAAAAAGAAAAAAACAAACAGCCCCATTACAACGTGGACAAAAGATATGAATAGACACTTCTCAAAAGAAGACATACAAGCAACCAACAGATACATGAAAAAATGCTCAGCCACGCTAGTCATCAAAGAAATGCAAATTAAAACTACACTAAGATACCACCTAATGCCAGTCAGGATGGCCGTCATCAATAACTCAAAAAACAACAGATGCTGGAGAGGATGTGGCAAAAAGGGAACACTCCCACACTACTGGTGGGAGTGTAAACTAGTATAGCCTCTGTGGAAAACAGTGTGGTGATTCCTAAAAAATCTAAAAATCGACTTTCCATATGACCCTGCAATCCCCCTACTGGGAATATACCCAGAAGA
>NW_007016524.1:6218-47945 GCF_000164805.1 Carlito syrichta
AAAAAAAAAAAAAAGGTTCCAAATGGGGCAGGGCAAGAAATGAAAGATATGGACATCTTCCTCTTCTTCCTTTTCTTCCTTTCATCATTTCTGCCTTCTTCTTCTAGCCCTCCTCCTCCCCTTCCTCCTCCTCCTCTTCCTCCTCTTCCCCATTTTCTTCCTCTTCTTCTTTCTCTTTTCCTCTCCCTCTACGCCCTTTTCCTCTGTCAGTGACAGAGAATGTCAAAGGCCTCACTGTGTGAGAGCTGGGTATTCTAGTATGCTATTTTATGTCACCCATCTTCTTAACTGTAGCTAAATCCTGTAGATAAATGATGGGAGTCAGATGCTTCTCCTTCAGTTTCCTAATTATTTCCTTATCACTCCTAAGATCACTCTTAGTTCTCACTAGGATGATGGGCAGATTGGGATAATGTTTTACATGTCTGTATACCACTTTGAACAGATATTTTCAAATGATGCAAGACTTGAAGGGAAAAGTAAACTAAAAACTCATCTGTTTGCAGATAGGATAGGAAGTATAATCCATTGTAATCTTCTTGTCCAACTGTATCCCACGAGCCCAAATTCATTGTGTCTTTTTTTTCATCTACCATAATGTTGGCAGAATATTATGGTGGGGATATATTCTCCAGGAAGTGCCCTGGTGTGTAACTGAACTTTAGGTAAGTTTTGTCTACAGCTCTTTTACTACCACCCATATGATGGCCTGCATCTGGGCCACTCACTGAATTGCCCTGGCTGGACACAGATACAAGAAGAGTCAGTGGGTTCTTTGTGCCAGGGTTCTGTCCACACCACCTCACCCTCAATGGACTTGAAGCTGAAGCCCAGAAACATGTTCCATCCAAAGTGGGAGGAAAATCCCTATGTTTGCGTCTAGACAAGGATTCCTAAGGTCAGAACTTCTCTCTAGTCTAAAAGAAACAAATGTAACAATAATAGAATTTGACAAGGTTGAAAATAGTAGATTATTGGTCTACTGTGATTTATCTGATATAACACAAATTACTGTAATAAGCTCAGTCTTGCATCTTGAAGTTGTTTTCAAGAAATGGGCTGTGGTCATGTGTGCACCCTGGTTGATGTTAGTGTCTTCAGTAATAAGCAGCAATTTAAGTACAAGTCCAATGGAATTCCTAGAGGAAGGATTCAGCACAAGGTAATAGAAGGACCTAAACTCATAGTCTCAGGACCAGAATTTAAATTTCACTTTCATTATGAATAAATCTAAGCAAGTATTCTTCAAAAGTCCTTTTGAGCATAGTTTCAACATTTCTAAAATGAAGATTAAAAACACCTACCTGTCAGGATTGTCACAAAGATATAAATCAATGGAATTAAGTGAAAAAAACTGCAAACTGTAAAGTAACTTGAAAATGAAAGTAATTAATGCAACAAGCATTTGTTGAGGGACTATTGTGCACATAAACTGTATTAAGGTTGTCAAAGACAAAATGACAATTTGAACATCTTTATTGGCTTTTAAACAATTCTAGAATCAGGCAGCACTCCAAACTACAACAGGTTTAAGAATTCAAGTCTGCCATGTGGTCAGACAGCATTTAGGGACAGAAAATGGAAATGAAGTACAGAAAAGGACAGTGAGGTGCAGAGATAGTTCTATTGGTTACAGCTTGCTGTTTGTCTTATTTGAACATGGTTTTCACAGTTGGCCACCTGTGAGTGGCTGAAGTTTGGCTGTGGTGACTGGCTGAGATTCAGCTCTTAGTTACAAGGGTACACTCCTAAGTCATACTTTCAGTTAAGCTTATGAATTGATACTAAGTCAGGTTGAAAGTTGTTACTTAAGGACTCATGTATGGAGGCATCTTCTGGCCAAATTTAGTTTAATTTAGCAAGGGTTACAGCAATTTACCAGGTATATCTTTAAGTGTCTCATATCATTTTAGCCTACTACTTGAGAAATTTCTGTGGGAAAGGTTTTCTCTGAAATAATTATATTCCATGTAGTAATATATCCTTATTCCATTGGCTGGATTTTAGAAATAGGTAGGACATTTAAAATATAAAGGAGCATAAGGATTTTCTAACACTTGCTCCTTGGTTGTATTAATAAAGAGAGAACTGTGCCAAGGGTGCATGCTTCAGTAAGAAATAATGAGAGAAAATTGTTCATAGAGCTTACTTGGTTAAGTGCAATTAAGCTAGCCTATAATTTTTGTATTAAACTGCTGGTAGTTGGGAACCAATATTTGGAGCTGCTCATTAAATAAATTACCCAAATTAAGGAGTTTTCTATGATTATAAACACAGGGAAGGAAGGATATCTTTAAAACCCATGGTCTATTAAAATAAAGACTAATACAAGGTGGCTGAACAGGTAACCCTAGACCTTGGATATAAGACTCACAGAGACTCTTTGTTGGTCAGGCCCTCTAATCACAGGAGGGAATTGCAATGGAGCTTGGAGTCAAGATGCTACTGCTGCTTCTGCCTCTTCAATGTGTATAACCTTTGGCTAGGATGTCAACTTGCTTAAACTTAGTTTCTTTATCTCTAAAGGGAAGTCTAAATACTAATCTGGACAAGGATATTGTGAGGGTTTGACTCAGGATGCAATTTACAAACAAAGCTGGCTCAAAGAGTCTTGGCAAATTCCTCTCAAATGTCAGTGTGTGTAGGATCACCTAGGGATTTTGTTAAAATGCAGATTCCCAATTGTACATTTCTGATAATGCTGGCCTATGGACCACATTTTGAATGGTAAGGGCTTCAACAATAAAGAAACTGTTAGCCCATTTAATTCAAAGGTCCAGGAAAAGTATTGCCCTCAGATAAGGCTTGTTCCAGCTGCTCAATAAAGTCATAAAAATACTGATTTCTTTTTGCTTTTTCCTGTGTTCTCTAAAGTGGGTTTTACCTTTAAGCTGGCTCTCCTTATGCTGGCTGCCTGCAGTTCCTGAGGCTTTGGTTCATACTTCTTTGGTCATGTCTAGCAGAACAAAAGTCTGTAGATTCATTCTGATTGTACTGATGAAATAAACTGATTGGTTTAACTGTAAGTGGAGCCGAAGGTGGAGTAAAATTTCCTGAACTAATAAAAATCAGGGATATGGAAAGGGGGAATGAATGCTGGGTAGGCAACCAAGAAACATCCTCTGTAGAGTCAGATAAGACAAAAGTTTTGATCAAATCTATTTAAATAAATGTAATATATGGAGACAGAGAGGGAGAGGGAGAGGGAGAGGGAGAGGGAGGGGGGGAGAGAGAGAGAGAGAGAGAGAGAGAGAGAGAGAGAGAGAATGTACATATTCCCCACCCAATTTTGGAAACTTCTGAGTCAGGAAATAGAAATTTTGTTTATGTCAAATATATTTTGGAGATCGTGGCACCCTTTTAGAAATTCCCCAAGCATATTTTATTTACTAGTTTTAGTAAGAATATGACATTATATCGACAGATTCAGTAAGTGTTGGTGTGAATAATATCTCTATAAAAAGACCAGAAAATTCAGAACATAAGAAAACTTTTTAAAGATGTTTTGTGGTTTGGCTTTATCTTATCACTATGAATTTAACTCTGTTGCCCATCTAGTGTTGGAGGAGATTAAGAGAGATGTGGAACTCAAAATAATTGTAGCAAATGATAATATAAAGTAGGAGACCAAACTGGGAGTGGAGCTGCTCTCTCCAGTACAGAAGTAATGGTTTGTTGACTAAGATAAACACAAATCAAGTTTATGAGAGTTACCACAGTTAGCAATGGTATACTTCTGGCAAATATTGTCATTCCTATGCTTAGATCTTTCACAATATTTGTGCTGCCTTTCACTCTGATAAAGACCTCACACCTGCTATCCAAGCAGCCAGTCTTCCCAGCACAGATGAAAAATTGGGAGCTGTTTGTGTTGTGCCTAGAATTTGCCATAGAAGATGTTCCAGGGCTTAAATGAACTCCTCATGAGGAAATTTCTCTCCATGGATGAACTTGTCCCAGTGCCATGATGGCAGTGATGATATCACCATCCTGCCAAATAAATTCAAAAATAATTCTGAGAAAGTAAGGCTCCTAATGATATTCTTTCTCTCCAGTGTTCAGATCACCAAAGTTTTCTACTGGCTTTGGAACTTTTGTGCAAACAAATCAAATAGACAGGACCTAAAGTTTGCAGTACAGGACAATACCTATGTACATGTCAGTATTGGCCATGGGGAATGTAAATGTGGCATAAACTAAGTGAGGTTCCCGAAAAGCCTAAGAAAATCTTTTAGGTGGTATATAGTCAATATATTAAAAATTACTCAAAGAATGAAATCATCTTATTGAAATTGAAGGCAGTATTGGGAGCCCCTGAACTTGCAGTTGGTGTCATAAATGAGGGTGATCTTGTAGATCATACTCCCTAACTTAACAATTGGTGTCAGAAGTGGGATTCTTTATCATGACCCTGACTCACTGAAATATGGTTTGAGGAGAAGAATGAGGAGGCTGAGACTGATGAAACTTTGACTCCCGAATGACTACCTGATAAGGGGATTGTCCAACTCCTCCTATAAATCTCAAGTGAAACACTCCAGATGAAGGAGCTGGTATACTTTGTGTGTGAGCGTATTGATTGGCTTTATGATAATCTGGGTATTCATCTATTGGGTGTGTCCCTTATCCAAGGCATGTGAAATGCTGTGATAAAAGGTGCCCCTTCTGCATTGACACGTCACATAACATCACAGCTCTAATATCAAGCAACAGTTTGAGAAGTCTTATCAGATTGTTGTCTCAGATAAGCTTATGAGTTTTATAGATGCAAAAAAAAGAATGATTCACAAGAAAATGGGGAAAGACAAAAGGGATAATCAAGGGAATTAACCCAGCAGTGTGGTAATCTTTAGATGGTTATTAAGAAATAGGATGAATACAACAGACATTGATGGGTTGAAACGAAAGTCTTAATGTAGCCCTGCTGAAGGTTGGGTGGATGAATGAGATCCCCTACTGATCCCCCAACATTAAAAGTCCCTCCCCGCTATGCTTTATTTACCCCAGTTTGGAGGAATCTGAAAAGCTGAAAGGAAAAACTGACAATGACAAACTTGACCTCAAATTACCTGGGGTGATGATCTAGCACATCAATCAAGATGAAAATTGACAGAACATCTAGGATCTTCTGGCTCAGTCTCCATCTGGGGACCGAGGCCACATGCACATGTGTGGGTAAAATAACTGGTGGGGTCAAGAGAAAAGATCATTTTCTGGGGCTCCTTGACATGGAATCCCAACGCACTGTGATTCTAAAACCTATTGATGAAGTCCTGATGGGATCTACAGTTGGATTGGAAGGATATTGGAGATGCAGTGCTTGGTGGAATTAAGGTGAAGCTTTGGATTAAAATTAGAATGCTTGAATGGACTTTATGTGAATTGTTGTGTTTTTGTTACCTGAACATACTTTCCAGAGGTGGGAAGTTGGGTAAAAATAAATGACAAATGAAGAAGAGGAGAAATAGTAGGTGAAGGCAAAGGAATGAATAAATGGGTTATTTTAATGAGGAAAATCCAATGTTACATTGGTCCCTTGAGAGAGACTCAGAGAAAAAGAATTATATGATATATTAACCCAATTATACTGATACCCAGAAAGGTGAAACTATATGTTTGCCATACCCATCCAGCTTTTGGAATCTAACAAGGTGGAATAAAAGCCTGCAAACCTGGGTAGCACTGCCCTGGAAGACGTTCTGGTCATACAAAATGATGATGAACCAGATTGTTGGTTAATGAGTGAGCAGAACTCTAGTAATGTGTCGATATCTTTGGAGTCTTATTTTTGAGAATACACCTACTACAAAGGTTTTCATTTGTGAAGGAATTTCTGGGAACTGCTCCCAGATAAGCCATTGGGCCATGTGGTATACAACTCTAAACTGATGGGTTATTGTGAAAATATAAATCTAGATGATTGGATACTTAGGAAGATTCCTGATTGTAATGGATAAATTATAGTGGTGGCATGCCCAATATGCCATAGCATGCTATGCACAAATACATATGACCCTTGTTTTGTGGATGGAAAGCTATTAAACAGAATGGGAATGAACAATGTGTTTCTGATAGGATTGGAGCAGTAAGCATTGCATGGTGGGTCTGAATTCTTCATAGAAATAACCTACTCTGAGATGAGGAAGGGTATTTAAGGCCTTATGGCTTACTCAAACTAAATTATGTCTAGCTGTGACTCTGACTTCATGTTCCTTAGCACGGTGAACCCAGCATTTTGGGTACAAAACTTGTATTCTAACTGCATGAAGGCCATGAGCAATAACATGCGTGACAGAATAAGCAACGCTGGCCTATAAGACAGAAACGTCCATTAGGGGAGATACATTCTAATCTGGGCTTTGTGGGACAAGCTCAATGTGCTTTTAATGAGGGGTGGCATTTGGAAGGAAAACAAACAAACAAACAAACAAAAAAGTATTAACTAGAGTAAGCAGGTTAGAGGGAATTCTCTTTCAGGAGGAAGGCAAGAGTTGGGAATTAGCCTGGAAAGGTGATGAGGCCTTTAGTGAATTGGGATAGGCAGACTCAACACATAATGCTAGAAATGCCAGAACCCAGTGTTGGGAAAAAGCTTGTACCCTGACTACACATGGTCTGTTGACTATTTTAATACAAATGGAGGCCACAGTAGCCATGGGGTAGTAGCCCTCCATCCTAGCTACTGAGGCCCAAGAGGCACGCCTATGTGAGTCTTATGGCAATTCATATCTATGGAAGTCCTCTAGGAACACTTGCAATTTATACTGGTACACTGTGACTGCTTTTGCTCCTAGCATAGATCAAAATAAGACATATGCCATAGTTATCAGAGAGAGGAACCATTTTGAATATTACCCATGTCCTCTCTGTAGGAGAGAGATGAGCCTTGCACACACTAGAAACTGTCTTAGTATAAGCCTGTGAACTGAGACAGAGTGAATGGCTTTGTTCCCATCTGACTTGGACCTTAGAAATAATTAAATCATGGCCAATTGTAATAGTGCCTGTTCATAGTAATATCTGATATATGAGCAACAGTTGATTCTCTTATGCAGGCTTAGCAAATACCTTTTAATTTTTAATGATTTGTTCTGTAATGAAACTGAGTTGTACCATGGCCATGCTGTAACATTGGTATTGTTAGTAATATTTAACTACCTTATGTAAATAGGTCTTATGATAACACTGATATTGATGATCAAATGTATTGGAAGATTGAGTTAAAACCTCCTCAGATTTTATGGTGCTGGGTGTTGGACCACAATAGACAGTATAACCATGTAATTTATCATGGGGGAGGTGCTTTGAAACTTATCGTATCGCTCTTAACTCTGGAAGGGTTCCAGAGGAGCTAGAGACTAAATGTCTTAATTTGACCTTTAGAGGGGGAACTAAAGGTCAGCCATATGTGCTGCTAACCATATCTCCACATTAAATTCTCTGGACATCAGGGTTCAGGTGAGCTTCCCTGGCTCCAATATTCCACACATAAGGTCACAAACTATTTCCTGGAAAGTTAACACTGTCCACAACTCCATGGGGATGGGGTAACTGGAAACTCTGTGTTTTGAAAACTACTGGACTCTTCCCTGCATGTCTCTTCCCTTGGCTGACTTTAACCTGCATCCTTTCACTATAACAAACCATAACCATGATTATTACAGCTTTCAGTGAGTTCTTCTAGTGAATTATTGAATCTGAGGGTTGTCATGGGAACTCTTGAACTCTAGAGTTGGTGTCAGGAGTAAGGGTGGTCTTGTGGACTGTACTCCCTAACTTCACAGGTGCATTTTCTGACTTTATTCAGACCATTTTTTCCTCTACCCCACAACATCATTCCCTTCTTCAAATATGTCTCTGCTACAAACATTATCCTTTCAATGGTTCCTTAGCTGCCATTATGACTATGGTGTAATTCGTAGTAAAGCACCATTAAGATGTTAATACAGATGTATGTGTGAATTAAAAAGTGACTTTAAATGCATAGTAGCCAATTTACTTCACATTAATAATTCAGCTATTTTTATTTGTTTCTAAACAAAAAGCAAAGAGGACCCAGTCCACAGAGCAATTGCAACAGTGTGCACAATTTTTATTAAGCTGACATAAAATCTTTTAAAGTTTTTGGTCTGTGAAAGTCACCCAAATTCACTTATTTTTCCCTCTAAAATTTCTTTCTCCCCCCCACCTCAGACTCAAGTTAGAAGCCAACAGTTGATATACCCTTCCTTCTTGCATTTCATCCTGGGGCAAAATGAGAAGACATTCTTTGGTGCTCTTAAATACTATCCCTTTTAGTAGGAAATCAAACCCACCTCCTAACTAGAGTACTATTTATTCTATTCCATCTGTTTCAAATTAGTGCAATAAAGTGATTGGAGATGAAATAAAAAGAAAGAAAAATGGCAAGACATGCTGCACAACTAACTTTCATAGACTCATAAATTGCACATCTTGAAGATCTTTATGCTTTAGAACACGGGGCATCTGTGACTCCCAAAGCACTTTATAAAATAATATTCTTGGCCCCCATTTTGTGACTGGCAAAAAAAAAAAAGACAGAGGTAGGCAATAATAAGGACACTATTCAGAGTTATGGAGGAAATCATGAAGAGTGCCAGATACAAAGCCAGTTGCCCCAGCAACATTTTTCTGTTTTTCCATTTCTGCATGCCTTGGTATTGGATTTCAGTTGTGGTTATTTAACTTACATGCTGATTGTATATTCAGCTTTCGCAGTACGTCACAGGCATTTTCCTACGGATTTGGCTCTCTCTTTCAACTCTTTTTACACTAATCTCACTGTCAGATGTGCCACTTTAGGAAAATATGGAGTTATGACAGTCTAAACATATAAAGTAGACAAGACCACCTGGTGATGGAGTATGTGAAAAAAAGATTGCTCATTTAAAAAAGAATTCACACGAGTTCCAGTAAGATGGTGACGGCACAGGTGGCACTGTGAGATTCTCCAAAAGTGAGTTCCCATAAAGATGCTTACTCCCTCCTCTCCCGCCCAACTCCAGCCGCACTTGTCCGAGGCCTGGAGACCCTTAATCCCATGCACAGCTGGCTACCATGGCCCCTCTGCCACTGCTGTTCCACCACAGGTGGCTGGGGCCCTGGCCGAGTGGCGCTCCCAGCTCCCTCCCCAGCTACACCATCTCACCTGGCCCCAAGCCGCCGCCACCTCCTATGGAGGCCCATGGATACAGCCTTGTGGAGATCTGGGTTCCCTTGCTGGTTACACTGATCTGCCCAGCACTCAGCTGCTGCCACCTCCCTCCCTGGCTGGGCACCCAGCCCAGTCTCAGGTGGCAGCCCAGGGAGGTCCTCCACCCCCTCCCCTTGGAACTACAGTCTTGATTCCCTCCTGGGGCACCCCACCAGGCCCAAGGCCACCACTGCCCATGCAGGCCACCAACACCTGTGCCTCTGGGTTCTGCGCCACCACCCAGGCTGAAGCACATAAAGCTGTGGCCAAGGCTTGATCCTCAGAGTTCCGGGCCCCTGTCCAGCCCCATCTCAAGCCACTATTGCCCAGGGAGGCTCTAGGCACCCACCCCTCAGAGATATCAGCTCCATTCCTGGCTGAAGTGCTCTGTGGGGGGCCCAAAGCCACTGCCACCACCTGTCACCCCTGCTATCCACAGACTGGACTAGTGGAGAGAAAGGATGGGTGAAAGAGGAGCCACCCACCACAGCCACTTTCCAGGCAGAGGTTTGCATTGCCCCACCCATCTATGAGCAGCCTCCACCATGGTTTCTAACGTAACCTCACCAAGCTGAAGACAAAACGCCCTCCACTACGCTGAATCAGACTCAATCCTGTGGCAGACATCTCAGGCAGCAAGCCAGGGGAACCAATCCAACCTATGAGTAAGTTTATCTGCCTGCAAAGGGGAGAGGCTAGAGATCAGAGCTGAAGAGACTTTAGATAGGAAAGACTCCAGAGCTAGTCTGGTTTCTTATTTTGATTTTTTATTTTATTGTTTTCACTGTTTGTTTTGCTCACTTTTGTTTACTTTTTGACATAGACTACTTGTTTGTGTTGGGGAAAAGCACATCGAAAGGCATGAATTTATTGGACTATTTTTGTGTGATTGCCGGTATGCTTTAGGGAATCTTGTTTGTTTGTTTTTTATACTTTTCTGGCCTTGTGTCTCTTTTCATTCATTAGTTGGTATGTATATCTGTTTTCCTTCTTGCTCTTCTCTCTCTCCAACTTCCTCTTGACCCCCCCTTCTTCCATTATTTTCCTTTTTCTTACCTCCTTTGGTTCCAGGGACCAAATCGAAACCCCACTGCATGAACAGATTGTAAGGCAGTGGCAAATGGGTTCCAGTGTGCTCATACACCTGTTGGTGGATACTGGGATCTGCAGATAGATTCTGAATCACAACTTCCCCCTCAATTAAATCTCACAACTGCAAAAAGTACAGCTCCAACCTATAGTCCAGCCTCAAAAGTGAACAAAGCCAGAGGATGCTCATAAGGAAAAACAGGAGATTGAACAAAAATAAGTAAAAGCAACCCCACATTCCCTGAAAAACAGAATTAAAGAAGGGAAGGGAAAGGGGTAAAGAAAAATCTACACAAATGAAGAAAAACCAAAAGAAGACTATGGGTCACTCACAGACCCCGGGAGGTCAGACACTGAGAAAACTGACTTCAGAATGCAAACAATGAAGCATCCCCAGAATGACTGGTCTCAAACTACAAATCCAGATATCAAGACATTAATGGAGAGATTAAAAAGAATTGAGGAGAGACAAGAGGAAACTGGGGAGGAATTGATAACTGAGATAACAGTAGTAAAGAATACTGTGAATGAAATAAATAACAAACTGATAAGTATGGAAAACAGAATTAACCAAGCAGAAGAAAGAATCTCAGAACTTGAGGACCAAAATATAGAACTAACCCAAACTGTCAAAAACATAGAAAAGAAGCTTTAAAAGGCAGAACAAAACCTTCAAGAGATGAGCGATTACTTCAAGAGACCGAACCTAAGAGTAATTGGACTTCCTGAGGCAGAAAGAGAGACAGAATCCACTCTGGAACAAACATTCCATGAGATCATTCAAGAAAACTTCCCTCATCTCAATAGTGATGTGAAAATTCAAACATAGATTCAGAGAACCCCTGCAAGACAACAAACAAGAAGACCAACTCCCAGACACATAATAATTCGCCTAAACAAAGTAGGTATAAAAGAAAAAACCCTAAAGGCAGCAAGAGAAAAGGGTCAGATTACCTACCATGGAAGACCAATAAGAATAGCAGCAGATTTATCTACAGAAACCCTTCAGGCGAGGAGAGCTTGGAGCCCTGTCTTCAAAGTTCTAAAAGATAAACAATTTCAACAAAGAATAACCTACCCAGCCAAGCTAAGCTTCATCAGTGAGGGAGAATTAAAATCTTTCCCAGATATCCAATCCCTTAGAACGTATACTGCCACCAGAACACCAGCTTCTATAAGAAACACTTAAGAAAGTATTAAACACAGAAGAAAAGGAAAAAAGAACAAAACGTTCTTCACAAGAGTACAGGAAAAAGATTAAAAGCACACATGAACCAACCCCCAAACCAAAAGAAAGACAACAAACAAACAGGAACAACAATAACATCTCTTTGATAACATTATGATAGGGATCAACTCTCACACTTCAATAATTAGCCTGAATGTGAATGGACTAAATGCACCACTGAAAAGACATAGAATGGCAAAATGGATAAAATATCACCAGTCAACAATATATTGACTTCAAGAGACTCATCTCACTAGAAAGGACACTCACAGACTCAAAGTAAGAGGATGGGAAACAAACTTTCAGATGAATGGAACAAAAAAGAAAGGAGGAGTCACGATCTTAATCTCAGACAAAATATCCTTTAAGCTATCAAAAATTAAAAAAGATACAAAAGGCCACTACATAATAATAAAAGGTTCTATCCATCAACAGGAAATATCTATCCTAAACATACATGCACCCAATGTAGGAGTGCTAACTTTCATAAAGCAGCTTCTAAATAAACTCAAAAAAGATATTGACTCTAACACTATCATAACTGGAGACTTTAATACCCCACTCACAACCCTAGACAGAACATCAGGACAAAAAATCAGCAACGAGATCCAGAATCTCAATGTGACTCTTGACCAAAGTTCTTAATTAATACCTACAGAACACTCAATACAATGACCACAGAATATACATTCTACTTATCACCACATGGAACGTACTCTAAGATTGGCCACATACTTGGCCATAAATCAAGCATAAACAAATTTCAAATGATTAAAATTTTACCATGCACCTTCTCAGACCACAGTGGAATAAAAATAGACATCATCACCAACAAGGTTCCCCCCAAACCCACAAAGACATGGACACTAAACAACATGATGCTAAACAACTGCTGGGTCAATGATGAAATCAAAACAGAGATTAAAAGAGACCTGGAAACAAATGAAAAATGAAGAAACATCTTACCAAAATCTCTGGGATGCCATGAAAGCTGTAGTAAGAGGGGAATTCATATCTCTGCAAACACACATGAAGAAAATGGAAGGATCACAAATTAACAGCCTAACAAGTCACCTAAGGAAGTTGGAAAAGCAAGAGCACCATAATCCTAACTTCAGCAGAAGAATCCAGATCACCAAAATAAAAGCCCAAATCTGGGACACAGAAGACAAAAAGATAATACAAAAAAAATCAATGAAACAGAAAACTGCTTCTTTGAAAGGATAAGCAAGATCAATGGTCCCCTAGACTGAGCAAGAAAAAAAGAGTAAAAACCCAAATAAACACAATCAGAAACACAAAGGATAAAGTCACATCTGAACATGAAGAAATACAAAAGATCATTAGAGACTACTATGTACACTTGTATGGAAACAAACTTGAAAACCTTAAGGAAATGGAGGACTTTCTGACATCACACAACCTGTCTAGGTTGAAACAAGAAGAAATTGAGACCCTAAATAGACCAATAACAATCAAGGAAATTGACTATGTAATAAGAAAACTATCTACAAAAAGAAACTTTGGACCAGATGGCTTTCCAGCAGAATTCTTTAAGAAATTTAAGGAGGAGCTGATATCAATCCTACTGAAAGTATTCCAGGTGATTGAGAAAGATGAAACTCTCCTCAAATCATTTTAGGAAGCCAACATCACATTGATAACCAAGCCAGGTAAAGACCCAACAAAGAAAGAGAACTACAGGTCAATATCTTTGATGAACATAGATGCTAAAATTCTCAACAAGATCCTAGCAAACAGATTCAACAACACATGTCAAAAGTCATCCATCATGACCAATTAGGCTTCATCCCAGGGATGCAAAGCTGGGTCTACATTCACAAGACCATAAATGTAATTAAATACATCAACAGATATCAAAGCAAAAACCACATGATTATATCATTAAATGCAGAACAAACTTTTGATAAAATCCAGCACCACTTCTTGATAAAAACCATCGAACATCTAGGCATACATGGAACATACCTCAAAATAGTAAATACCATCTACGAGAAACCCACAGTCAGCATACTCCTAAACAGACAAAAATTGGAACCATTTCCCCTGAAAATGGGAACAAGACAAGGATGCCCCCCCTCACCCCTCCTGTTCAATATAGTATTGGAAGTCCTGGCTAGAACAATCATAAAAGAGAAGGTGATCAGGGGTATCCAAATAGGAAAATAGGAAGTCAAGCTATCTCTCTTTGTAGATGACATGATTGTGTACCTTGAAAACCCAAGAGAATCTGTCAAAAGCCTCCTTGCACTGATAAAGGACTTTGGCAAAGTCTCAGGGTATAAAATAAGTGTGCAAAAGACAATTGCAGTTCTTTACACCAATAATAAACAAACAGAAACCCAAATAAAAAGCACAAACCCATTCACAATAACCATACAAAAAAATGAAATACCTTGGCATCTTCCTAACCAGAGACATGAAAGACCTTTACAATGAAAACTACAAAACACTGCTCAAAAAAATCAAAGATGACACAAACAAGTGAAAAAATATCCCACGCTCATGGATTGGAAGAATCAACATTGTGAAGATGTTCATCTTACCTAAGGCAAGCTACAGATTTAATGCAATACCCATCAAATTACCAGCAACATTCTCCTCAGATCTAGAAAAAACAATACAGGAATTCATATGGAAACACAAACGACCAGGAATACCCAGAACAATCCTCAGCAAAAAAACCAAAGCAGGAGGTATCACAATACTAGACTTTAAACTTTACTATAAAGTTACAATAATCGAAACAGCTTGGTATTGGTACAAGAACAGGCATATAGACCAATGGAATAGAATTGGGATTCCAGAAGCAAAACCCCAATTCCTCAACCAACTCATCTCCGACAAAGCCTCCACCACTGACCACTGGGGAGAGGAGAACCTATTCAGTAAATTGTGCTGGGAAAACTGGCTGACCATATGCAGAAGACTCAAACAAGACCACTATCTGTCCCCATACACAACAATTCACTCTAAATGGATCAGAGACCTAAATGTAAAACCTCAAACCATAAGGACTTTAGAAAATGCAGGACACACCCTTATGGAATTTGGAACTGGCCTCCAATTCCTGAACAAAACTCAAAACTCACAGGCCATAACAGATAAGATAGACAAGTAGGACCTCATTAAACTGACAAGCTTCTGCAAAGCCAAAGAAACCATCAAGAGAGCAGGGAGACAGCCCACAGACTGGGGAATAGTATTTGCCAACTCCATGTCTGACAAAGGCCTAACATCTAGGATCTACGAGGAACTCAAATGTGCTGAAAAGAAAAAAACAAACAACCCCATTACAAAGTGGGCAAAAGATATGAACAGACACTTCTCAAAAGAAGACATATGAGCAGTCAACAGATACATGAAGAAATGTTCAACCTCACTAAGCATTAAGGAGATGCAAATTAAAACTACATTGAGATACCACCTAACTCCAGTCAGAATAGCCATTACCAATAACTCAGAAAACAACAGATGCTGGAGAAGGTGTGGTGAAAAGGGAACACTTCTACACTGTTGGTGGGAGTGTAAACTAGTGCAGCCTATGTGGAAATCAGTGTGGTGATTCCTAAACGTTCTAAAAATCGACCTTCCATATGACCCCGCAATCCCCCTACTGGGAATATACCCAGAAGAACTCAAATCACTCTATAAAAAAGATACCTGTACACATATGTTTATTACAGCATTGTTCACAATAGCAAGATCATGGAACCAACCATGCTGTCCATCAAAAGAGGACTGGATAAAAAATGTGATACATATACACGATGGAATATTACACAGCCATAAAAAAGAACAAAATTATGAATTTCATAGCAACCTGGATGGAATTGGAGTTTATAATACTGAGTGATCTCTCACAGAAACAAACATCTGAGTATCACATGTTCTCACTCATATAGCGGACCTTGAACATCTATCATAATACTATAAGAAAAGGATTGACAGTGGTGGGAAGCTATGGGGGGGTCAGGGAGGGGAAAGGAGGTGGGATTAACGGTAGTCAATATCTGTCTAGGAACAGGGGGGCACACCTCATC
Source organism: Carlito syrichta (assembly GCF_000164805.1). Taxonomy (NCBI): domain Eukaryota; kingdom Metazoa; phylum Chordata; class Mammalia; order Primates; family Tarsiidae; genus Carlito; species Carlito syrichta. Next base: position 21,814 of record NW_007016524.1, read on the forward strand.
AACAAGGGTACCTACACAATACATATTTGTATATCTAATCCTTAACTGTACCCCATAATTTAAAGATTAAAAATATGCTAAAAAATAAAAATAAAAAGGAATTCATGATATTCTTTTAACCTTCTCTTCTAGGTCACCACAAATGATTTAATTAAAAAAAATTAACAGAGAAGTTTGAGAAGCACTTCTATTTCAGAAAAGATGATTTTTAAACTTGCTGATCCCCATTTTTTAATTCAGTTTTGGTGTGAGATTATAAGATAATAATTTAAGATATAAGACAGCTGTACAATAAATATAACATCTGTAGAACAATTTAAAAATATAAAATCTTAAAATGGGTATCATTCGTATCCTTATAATCCTTGCAGAAACATAGAACAAATAGAAAATTTCAAATTATATATCCCCCAAAAAAAATCCTTCCAAAAAATGAAATTCAAAATACCATTTTTACCTTAACAGGTGATTTTTAATATGGTGGGTGATTTTTTTTGTGTGTGGAAGGAAGTCCCGTTTGTAAAAATAACTATGGTGCTGATTGCTATAGCACACGTATCTGTCTCTGGCAAGATTTTCTACTGAGTGCTGTGTGTTGGCTCAGTCCCTCACCATTTTCTTAGTAGTATTCTTGAATAAACATCATTCACATGTGTGTTGGTCTTCAGGGATTATCAACACATCATACCAAAGGCACCTCAATTCTTTTCTCATTAGCTCATGAAGAAGAATTAGTTCACCAAAAATTCCTCAATGCCAATGAGATTGTGAAATCTTACAGTTGTACTCAATTATAAGTTACTTATTCATGTGATCCAGATTTTTCATGGATTAATTTTTTAAAAGATAGTCATCAAAATGAAAACACAAAATTTAAAAACAAACAACATAAATTGGGGACTGCAAACATTGTCATGTTTCTAGAATCCATGGACTTACTTTGAGAAACACTTCTTTGAAGATGCACGTGCTGCTGGGAAAGCTGACTGACCACATGCAGAAGAATGAAACAGGACCCCTTCCTATCTCCATATGCAAAAATCAACTCTTAAGTTGATCAAAGACCTAAACATAAAACCTCAAACTATAAGAATCTTAGAAAATTCAGGAGACACCATTACAGAAATTGGAATAGGCAACCAATTCCTGATCAAACCCCCCCAAACCTTGCCATAAAAGATAAGATAGACAAACGGGACCTCATAAAACGGAAAAGCTTCTGCAAAGCAAAAGAAACCATTAAGAGAGTGGGGAGACATCCCACAGAACGGGAATAAATATTTGCCTACTGTACCCGACAAAGGAATAACATCCAGGATCTATAAGGAACTCAAATGTGTCAAATGGAAAAGCAAAAACAAAAACAAAACAGCCCTATTAGAATGTGGGCAAAAGATATGAATCTTCTCAAAAGAAGACATATGGGCAGCTAATAGATACATGAAAAAAAATGCTCAGCCTCACTAATCATCAAGGAGATGCAAATCAAAACCATACTGAGATACCATTTAACTCCAGTCAGGATGTCCATCATTAGTAACCCAAAAACCAATAGATGCTGGAGAGGATGTGGATAAAAGGGAATGCTTCTACACTGCTGGAGGGAGTGTAAACTAGTACAGCCTCTGTGGAAAACAGTGTAGCGGATCTCTAAAAGAGCTAAAAATCGACCTTCCATATGACCTAGCAATCCCCCTTCTGGGAATATACCCAGAGGAACTCAAATCATTCTACAAAAAAGATACCTGTGCATGCATATTTTTTGAAGCACTGTTCACGACAGCAAAAACACAGAACCAACCATACTGCCCATCAAAGTGCTGCCCATCCATTGGACTAGATAAAAACATGTGGTACATATACACAATGGAATATTACGCAGCTGTAAAGAAGGACAAAATTGTGGACTTTGCAGCAACTTGGATGGATTTAGAGTCCATCAAACTCAGTGATCTATCACAGAATCAAAGAACTGAGTACAAGTTCTCACTCATAAGTGGACTCTAAACATTTATCATAATACTACATGAAAGGGATTAGCAGTAGCTGGTCACTGCCAGGGAAGGAAGGGAAGGAGGGGGAGTCAAAGACTATGTAAAAGGCACATAGAGTCTTATTGATATAGTTCTCTTTTAAAATATTGTTGCCTTGGTCTTTTTTAAATTAGAATATTGATCAGTTGTCACCCTTGAATTCAATTTTCTTTTTGGTGTGTGTAGAGATGAGGTTTCACTATGTTTCCCAGGCTGGTCTTGAACTCCTGGGCTCAAGCAGTTCTCCCACTTTGGGATTACAGGAAAATATCCTTTACTTCAGATGCAAACTTTATCTACCTACTTACCACGTTGACAGATAGATACTGATAGGCCCCTCATGGTTTCCTAGATGTTTGACAAAGTGTTTGACATAAAAATAATTCAAAAAGAGGTCTTATTGAAAGCCTTCTTTTGGAGTCCTAGAGTTTTAACTTATTCCACTCAGTCTGATAACTGTGCTACCTGCAAAGAAATATGTGACAGCAGAACATGGGGTTCAGAGTATGTGTGTAGGAGACAGAAACACTTCATAACAATCTCTGCTAATTGTACTTAAAGGGGAAGGAGAAAGAAAGCCAACCATTGGGGTATTTTGTGCTTCAGGTACTGTCTGTAATTGTTGACATTATTTTCTTATTGTGCAGGGAGAAAACTGAGGTTCAGAAAAGTACAGTAATTTGACTAAAATCATGGAAGAACCCGAAGCAAGATATGATCCCAGATCTGATTTTCATGTGCATATTACTTCCTGTATATCTGGTTATGGAAGAGTGGGTTAGAATGCAGGAAATGGAAACCAGGGTCTTGAGCAGAGGAAACAGAGCTTCCCAAGCTGGTGTCTACTAAATCCTCATGGCTTCAAATCCAGTTCTCCAAAACTGGATTTGCTACTCTCTACAGCCCTACTTTTTTTTTTTAGTGATATCTACTTTCCTGCAGCATTAGTCTTAAGGATCAACTTCTTCCCAGAAAACTAGTTTGTCTTAACGACTTGCTCTGAGATTTAAAAAAAATCTTCTCTAGAATTGACCTGCAGTTAGAGACTCTTCAGTGCTTGAAATTGAGCATACGTGTAGGATATCACAGCAAAAAACAATACAAATACTAACATTTACTGAGTGATTATAATAGTCTGGGAACTGTGCTAACTGCCTTATATGACTACTTTATTTAACCCTCACAGCAATTCTCTGTAGTACCTACTATTAATGCCATTTTATAGATGAGAAAACTGAGGCACAGATTCAGTAATTTGTTCATGGTTATGAGATAGAAATAGTATTGGGTGATCACAGGAGGATAGAAAATACCAGGCAGCAGTTAAGAAATCACATGACTTGCAAGGAAAGGAACTATCAGACACTTCAGAAACCTGGTTAATAGATTTATTGCCTGCGCAGCCCAGAAAGCAGGAACCAGATTAGTCCAACATGGATTAATCCAAGATTTGACAAGCAAGTGATCTCCAAGCCCATTCTACTCTCATTGTAATACCCTGGCATACTAAATGACACACCTACCAGTGCTACGACCTACAGTGATTATAATGTAAGGAGATATGGACAGAAAAAGAGAGGGTAACCACTTCCGGGAAAACCCTGCCTTTCCCCAGAAAAACCTTATGAATATTCCATCCCTTAGAGCAACCCCATAAAGGTAGAAACCCCAAACCCCATTCCCCGTTGTGTGTGACTCACTCCCTTAAGTACATCTGCACCCCCTTTCTCTTGAGTGTGTACTTTTGCTTTACAATAAAACTTTACTTTCACTTTTGCCTCACTCTGATTCATCCTTGAGTTCTTTCTTGAGACACTGTCAAGAACCTGAATATCGGGCTAAGGTTGAGGGTCTTACTTGCTTCAAGAGACTCTCCCAAACCTTTCAGCATCAGTTACATAACTACGGTAAGGCCACAGTAGACTATAGTTCATTGTCATATCCTCAGTGCTCTTTGTTGCTTTTCTGAGCAAATGGGTAAATTGTGACCATGGCTGTGTTCATCTGCCCTCTTACCTCCAGTTGCAAAGTGCTGGTCCAGGGAACAAGTACTCAACTTTCCATGCAGCTCCCATAGTATAGAGCAATTCTGGGCAAACAGTGGTGTTTAGTGAACAGGGTTGACTCTTACTACATAAAACACATGTCCAGGAGCGTACTTGTGAAGGGAGAAGTAGCCTATTCCAAGTGTCAATTGATGCCTTAGAGTATGTTAAAAGGGAAACCAGGCCTTGTCTCAGGGAAACTAAACTATCATTAAATACTGTTATGAAGCAACCTCTTCGGGTCCCCTCCCACTGTGGGAACTTTTCTGTCCTCTCAATAAATCCTGAAAAAAAAAACTGTTATGAATTTAATTGTCTTCCCATCAAAACCCCAAGTTCATATGTGGAAGTTCTAACCCCCTGTGCTTAAGAATGTGACTGCATTTGTAGATGAGGGCCTTTAAAGAGGTAATTAAAATGAGATCATTAGGGTGAATCCTAATCTAACATGACTGGTGTCCGTATAAGAAGAGGAAATTAGAACATCGACACACAAAGAGGAAAGACCATGTGAAAACACAAGGAGAAGATGACTGTCTGCAAACCAAGGAGAGAGGCTTGGAACAGAGTCTTCCCTCACAGCCCTCAGAAGCAACCAACTCTGCCACCACCCTGAGAAATAGATGTCTGTTGTTTAAGCCAGTTTGTCATGTTTGTGATGGCTGTCCAAAAAAACTGACATAGACACTATTTGGGCAAAAAGATACAGAGCCTGCTTCTCATTGCTTGTGGCAAAGGGAGTGGGTGGTCACATGAGCAACTATTTGGAACATACACCCCGTGATTCTGGAGGTTCCCCTTCTTCCAGGAACTGGCTGGAGAGGAGGATATGAACTGGGGTCAGTAGAGGAGGGCAGTTGCGTGACAGTCTGACACCAAATTTTTTAAGCATACTTATTTGTGTACCCAAAAAATACCATCCACCTATTTATTATGTACCTACAATGGTACTGGACCTTGGTGACGAAAATAGTCCAAAACAAGTTTTCCAAAGATTCTTCTCCTCACCATCTCTGTGGGTTTCTTCTTGGCCGGTGGACATTTAGTCTTCTTGTTCACTTTTTCTGGGTGAAGCAGTTATTATCAGTCAACATATTACAGCTTTCCATTTTTAAAAAATCCTCTCCTTCTTATTCTTGGTTTTAAACACAGATAGCAGTCTAGTGCGTTGAGATTTTATGCCTTTGCTTTTAGTGCAAGAGGGAGCTTGATGGGATTACTTGTGTTTCTCCTGCTTTCCTCTCAAAAAGGAAACCAATCTTCATTCTAAGTTTTGAGGTCCTAGCCCCAGGGAGATGTTAAGGGCTTTTGTGCCAGGACCAAAAAGAGAAGTGTGACCTTGGGGAGTTGCTTAATCTCCTTAAGCCTTAGATTTTCCAATCTGGAAAATGAGGGTGATTATGATGCTATTTCATAGGTTTATTCAGAGGATAAAACAAGGTAATGCCTAGAAAGTTCTGTATCTGTATGTGTGTAAGTCCTCAGGTATTGCTTTTGGGGACTGTACTGACTTATGTGTAACTTATCTGGAAGGCCTAAGCCAATGACTAGGAAGAAATTATGGGAAGTGTTCAGGCAGATAAAGAGGTGTGCTCCCTAGTATGAAGGCAGATTCCTGGAGATTAAGAGGTGTGTTTTGGGTGAGGTGGGAGAGGGAGTACTACAAACTGTGGAGGGCTGTGCTCTGCTCATAAGCCATGTCCTCACTTGGGGCAGAAGGACTACAGCCATCAAGTGATGAAGTCTTAGATAGAGTGGGAGAATTTATGTGGCTCATTCTGTGGTCACGGGGAGGACCAAGGGTGGGCAGCCTAGAGGCCTTAGTACCAAAGCATAGCACCTGCTGCACTACCATGCCTGGTGCTGACCGGATGATGGTAAAGATGGAGAATTATGTACTGAAGGTCTGGTTCCTTCCAGGATTTTCTGTATCTATTTTCAACTTCTGATTCCACTGAAGGACAAGAAAGCCCTAATGACCACTGACTGCAGAGAGTTAATTTGATTTAGATAAATAAAAATGTGATATGTTTTACATCTGAACATTGTATCCCAAATTCATATTGGTTCAAGTATTTATTGACTTTTTTGTTGTTTGTTTATTAAAAAGTTTTAAAAAACTCAGTATAGCCGGGCTCGGTGGCTCAGCCTGTAATCCCGCGCCTTTGGGAGGCTGAAGTGAGCGAATTGCCTGAGCCCGCGGGTTCGAGACCCACCTGGGCAGTGAGACCTCCTCTCTACAATAAATCAAAAAATCAGCCGGGCGTGGTAGCACACGCCTGTAGTTCCGGCTACTTGGAAGGCTGAGGTGGAAGAATCGCCGGAGCCCAGCGGGTCGAGGCTGCGGTGGCCGGGAGCGGCCACTGTACTCCAGTCTGGGCAACAGAGTGAGACTCCAACTCAAAAAACAAAAACAAACAAACAAAACAATTCAGTATATAAAATTGGAAAGTAGAGAAAACCTTTTTTTTTTTTAAAGCTCGTAAACTCACCACTTGGAAATAACCACTCTTATTTAATATTTTTCAGAGTTTGTACTATGTATATATAGTATATCTTTAATTCCCTAAGTGAGATTCTACTATGAATAGTCTATCTTATTTTCATTTAACACTTATAAGGGTTTTCTCATGTAATATAATTCAATTCTACAGAAAGATCATTTCAATGCTGCATGCTATTCTATTTTAAGGAATAAAATAGATGATTAACTCATCCTTAGATGATTTAACTAACTAGATTAATCCTTAGAGAGTTTAACTAGTTGTTTGTTGTTGGAAAGTTAGGTTGTGTACAGTTTTTTGCTCTGTTAAATAATATTATGATTATCCTCACATAAATTTGTGTTTGAGTCTCGTTTCCTAAGAAAGTTTACCTAAGAGCTGTTCTCTCTCTTACTTCTAGTGCAATTGTTCATTTTATTTTCAAAAAGCTCTTACTGTATCCTCTTAAACCCACTCTAAACCTAAAGTTTTTATTTCCAAAAGCCTTTAGTTCTTCATTACATTTTCTTTCTACCAATCAACCCTAAAGACCACCATTTTGAGAGTGATGAGGCAGTCTATTAGCAAGATTAGGGCAACTTCCATGCAATCGTTTTAATTAAAGAGTTTCCTTAGCTGCAACTTAACCAACACTGTCGAAATTCATCCAAAATTATGTTGATTATCTGGTTTCATATTGTTTCCAACATCTAATCATATTTTACTCTTGCTGACTTCAAAGGGTCTACTATTTTGCTCAAAACTACCTTCAACAGAATTATAAAAGTAGGAAACTGGGTTACTGGAAGTATAGCAAGATAGTTCTTCGTCATAATGTGCTAACTGGTTGTTGCTTTTCACTTTTTCCTGGAGGAGTAGGGGTGTTTGCACATATGCTCGTCTATTCATATGACCACAAGTAGAGTTTTATGTGTATGTATGTTTGTGGGCATAGCTAGAAAGAGATTCCTATGGATGTTTTAGCAACTCAGAGTCCCAGAATATCCGAGGCAGCACCAGACAATATCTCAAAGCATTATGGATCTTCACAACATAACTAGCATGTGTATGCCCTACCCCGGCATTCTATCTTTGTCTGCCATTTCATTCTATGTGCTAGATTTATGATTTTCCTTAGAGCTGAAGATTCAGTTACAATGAGACAGAACATACAACTCAATGGTATTATGGCCACAACAAAGGAAAGTCTCCCTTGCTGACTTGTGGTAGAAATATCGGCTTGTCCAGGATGGTCTTTCATGGAAGATGTGTTTGTCCTTCCCTGACAGACTCAACCCACTTCAGACCAAGCCCTGTTTTTTGCAGTCAGAGTCAAAAGTTCATTTTCCTTGCTTCTGATGAAAAGTAACAAGGACTTTTGGTTTTAGGGATCAGAATGAGAGTGATTCTCTTTGAAGCTTTCACAAAGCTGAAAAGAATTTCACACCATTTTGAGTGCTGCAGGTGAAGAATTTAACAGCTGGTGGGAGTGCAAATTAGAGCCAATTATAATTTGATTGACCTGCCTTGACAATAAAACTGTCTTCCCTAATTTAAAATGCCTAGCAGGATCCTCTCTGCCCTGGTAAGGTGGTGATTTCAAACGAAGAACAGCTCAAAGTAGGAAATTCTTTAACAATGCTATGACAGTAATAAAGATTTATTTATATAGTACTTTTTTTCTCAGACTAAAATTACTACATTCAAACTGAGGCATGGTTGGTAGGTACAGGAATGAAAAAGGACTGTGCTTGGTAGAAATGAGTCTTGGGGGTAGCAGCAGCAGAAGCAGAAAATACATAAAAAATTTAGGAAGTTGTGGAGAAAAGGGAAAGGGTCTCAGTTCCAAAAGGTAATGCTAGTTGTCAAAATATTTGTTAAGAAACCAAATGTAGAGCCGGGCTCAGCCTGTAATCCCGCGCCTTTGGGAGGCTGAGGTGAGTGGATTGCCTGAGTCTGCGGGTTCGAGACCCGCCTGGGCAATTTGGCAAGACCTCATCTCTACAATAAATCAAAAATTAGCCGGGCGTGGTAGCGTGCGTCTGTATTTCCAGCTACTTGGAAGGCTGAGGTGGAAGGATTGCTGGAGCCCAGCAGGTCAAGGCTGCGGTGGCCGGGGGTGGTCACTGCATTCCAGTCTGGGTGACAGAGTGAGAATCCAACTCAAAAAAAAAAAAAAAAAAAGAAACCAAATGTAGAATTAAAAACCTTATTTTCTGAGCTAATTTTAAAATGGCATACTAAGAAAGAACTTTTTATTCCTGTATTTGATTTTAGAAGCAAGTTTATCCTGTCACCTTATTTAAATAGGTCAAAGAAGGCACAGAATTCTAGTTGAGACTCAGCCTACTTATTCCCTACTTCTTATTCACACTAACTTGGGTTTATGAACTAGTTAAACTTTGTAAGGAAAGGAGGAGGTGGGTCTGCAGTTCCTGCTCTGCTTTGAGTGAAATCTCCAGGCCATTTCTGTTGACCTCTAATTCTGATGCAGGAGATCTGGCCCCATGCTCTGGGCTCTTGGAAGACAGTGCTTCAAAGAGCCAACTGTATCACCATCAGAGATTAAACAGATCTTCTCTCCAGTCCTAATTTTGCCTAATTCTTCAGCCCTAATTTAGGTAATCCTAGATCTACCCAATCTTGGGCACATTGTCCTCTCTGAGTCTCAGTTTTGTTCCTCTGCAAAATGGAAACAACACTTCATGGGGTATTGTGGTGCTTAGTGAAATACCATATACAAAATGACTTGGCACAATCTCTGGCTCAGAATAACTCTCAGGAAATGGTGAGATCCTATTTCTTCCTCTGTGAGGAGTTGCATCACTTTCCCTCTACTACTGAGGTTGCCCGACCTTCTTTCTTCTCTTCTTGCTCGGAGTGAACCTTCTGCAATGAGCTGGGGGGTGGGAGATGGAGGGTGGGGGGTGGGAGAAGGAAAACGGGGAGGAGAAGGGGTATTGTTCTTGCCTCCTTGATATGGTACTTAGAACTACTTTCACTAAGTCACTAAGTCACTGTGTTCTTCCTGTTCATGAGATTCTAGAATTCTAATATTATTTGGACACATTGTATGTTAAACATATTTTGTGATTGACTTAGAAATCTAATCTTTTTATCATATGGTTTATATAAAAGTGAGAAAAGTTAGGAAAATAGCTATAACAAAGACCATGAACTTTACTTCACAGGAAAGGATATGGATGCTTTCAGCTTTGGGATACACTGTGAGAGTATGGATACAACCAGAGTTTTACTGCCTTAAATTTTATGACAAGTAAAGTTGCCAGTGGAAACAGAAGCTTGAGTTCCAAACAATCAATTTAATATACAGGCGTTTTGATTATAGCATTATAAACTGTGTATTGCATGTAACCGAGTTTCATGTTAATGGCTACAAATCATCAGGAAGCTTCTATTCAAGGGAGCAGAATAAAGTGATGGGCTTTGTGACAGTGTGATCTCTCCCCTTTTCAAATTTTAATTCTGCATGAGGGTTAGGATTTCTGGATATCTTCTCTTTGTATAATGAGAGCTTTCCTCTATTATTATTATTATTATTAATGTGGCTTCTTTGTCTCTTTCTACTTAAAAAAATAAAGATGTATGTAGTGATAGCTGCATGCATCCTTGTTCACATCCATGAAACTGAAATTTCTTGTGGGTAACACATCTGGTTTTTTTTTTTTTTTAAATTACCTACAGGAATATTAAATGGTAAGCAAGGATCCCAGTAACTGGGTCCTGGAGTGCAGCCAATCCCCACGCAATGAAATGATGATTTCTGCAACCAGGCTTGACTGGGCTGGACCTGGGCAGTGATGGAGGGGAGCAGGATGTGCAGGCAGCTGCTGTCTGGTGAACTGAGACGGGGCATGCACAAGGTGGGCAGACAGATGCCGTAATGACCCACTAAAGAATACCCACATGCAATACAACATAGCTGTGAAATGTGGGGAAACAATGGCAGCAGATGGGCAAAAGCCTGGCATGAAGCAAGCAGGGAAAGTCTCATTTATAGCAAAACACCCTGGGTGGCTCAGGGAGGGACAAGAAAACAGACCCACACCAATCCTATTAAGAGCAACAGGCCTGGTAAGCAGCCTTCATCCCTTCATCCTTTTCAGATATTTATCAACTGCCTGCCATGCATAAAACACTCGGCTAGGTGCTTCATGAGTGTAGGGATAAAGACAGGCTTATTGACTTTGTGGAGTTTAGAATCTAATGGACACGCACTGGTTATGTAATATCATTTGGGAATTACGTGATAATTCCTGGCATTACTGGTATTTACCATTCTTCAAAATCCGGTCCTTCTTTTTGCCAGAACATGGATGGTCTAACTTTAGAGTCAAAGGAGATGGAGTTTTAGAGAGTAGAAGGCGACAAGCAAGATCTGGTGAGCCATCTCTCCAGCCACTTCGCTCCAAGACTGCCCCATTGCTATGACTGTTGAATAAGACTTGTTCTTCAATTGGTAGCCAAAAAGCACAGGGTCATTTCTCCATGAATGCACTGCAGGAAGGATGACCAGCTTTACCTGGATGTTTTAGTTTTATTCAAAAGGATATTTGCAGAATAAGGGGCATTGTAGTTACCATATACAAAGGACAATCTCATCTCACATGTCTGGATTATATTTTGTATTCTTTGGTTCCTGAGTAAACATTCTTCATCATCATCACTGAGTTGACAACTCAAAGTGAAACTAAAAACATTCCATTTTAGCAGTTGGGTACTTTTAATAACTCATTGTTTATAAGGGGCATTAGAAAGAAGAGAAGATTGAAATAATAATGTAAGGTATATGAAAATACATAGAAATCTTGGATTCTAGACTAGTTTATAAGAGGTTAAGGGGTTACACTGTGGAATTGTTGCCTCCTGTGTTTTTTACACACTAGAATAGACTGACATGGTTTGAAATAGTTCGGCTTTAACCCATAAATAGAACAGAGATGATCACCCATAAATCAATTATTTAAATAGTTGAACTTTGGCATGTTCTAGTTTAATAGATTTGGCCTTACCTATATCACCACAGCATCACTAGTTTGATTATCCACAGAAAAATGCAAAAGTAATAAAGTAGATTTTACAAGTCATACACAAAATTATGTTTCTTAGCTTTATAGTCAGAATTAAGTTATATTCTAAAACACAAATGAACAGGGCAACCCCTTCAGGTTCCCTCCCACTGTGGGAGCTTTTCTGTCCTCTCAATAAATCCTGCTTTCTCAAAACAAAACAACAACAACAACAAACTTAAAAACCCCCCCAAAACACAAATGAACAGTCTACATTCCACTAATGCCTACTATGTGTTAAGTCTATGTAAAAATAATAGTCAAATTTGTGATTGAAATTAGCTTCTAATGATGAAAATTTTATTTGTTTATTTTTATTTTTTATGTTAAAGATGTGGGGTACAATTCAGGATTAGGTATACAAATGGTCATCGTACAAGTAAAGTTTAGGCTTCCCTTTGGTCCCCACTTTGCCTGGTTTGAGATCAGATACCCTGATTAATGTTGTGTCCCCTCCCGCCATCCCCATCCCAGTAGTATCCTGCTACTACCAATTCCTTTCTTAAAGTATCATGGTAATTGTTCAGGACTTGCTTGAGTGAGAATACATGGTACTCTGTTAGTTTCTGTGATAGAAAACTAAGTATGATGGACTCTAAATCCATCCAAGTTGCTGTGAAGTTCATATGTTTGTCCTTTTTATGGCTGTATAATATTCCATTGTGTATATGTACCATATTTTTAAAATCCAGTCCAGTTTTGGTTGGTTCCATGTTTTTGCTATTGTGAATAATGCTGCAATAAACACGCATGTGCTGATATCTTTTTGGTAGAATGATTTGAATTAATTATGAAAAACTTAAATAAAAATAATAGAATGTGCCAATTTCTTTATCATATGCAAAGTAGACAGACAACCAAAATGATTCATTATTTTTACCCTTATCATGTGACTAAGACTGGCAATTTCAAGAGTTAAAGATATGTACACCATTTTGGAGAACAATTTGAAATTAAGGAAAATTGAAGATTTATATAATTTACAATTTAAAAAACGAATTGCTTGATAAATATTTTAGAATAACACTTGCATACCCAAAGAATCATGTCTAAGCACTTTGATAGTAGCATTATTTGTAATAGTCAAATTGGAAGTATCCTAAAGTCATATGTTACTATATTACAGCAAAAGTAAATAAACTATAGCTACATGTTATCTACACTAAATGCATGATAAGCATAACTCTGTTTTAAAAAAGGAAATTGTATAATGTTACATACTTTATAATACAATAGATGTAAGTTACCAAAACATGCAACACAATACTTAAAATTGTGCAATGATAAGTATAAATGTAGTAAAAGTATAAAGACATGTAGGATAATGATGCTTGCTTTTATATTCATTATACTCTTTTGTATGTCTTTAATATTATATAACAAATGAATAGACAGATCAGCAATTCCAAAAGCAAAGTTGGAGCGTCATTACGATTAAAGAGGTGGAAAAAAATTGCTAGAGGGAAGGTAGAGATTGCAATAGATAAATTTTTTTCTCTACTTTCCTCTAGGATAGCAGATATTAAGTGGTTACATTTCTTTAGAAAATGAGTTCAAAGAGGAAGACAATCCCCATTCCATTTTTTATCTATCACATTTTCTTTTTTCTGAGAGGGCAAGAAGACACGGGGTTAGGGAATCAAATCTTTTAGAAGGCCTTCTTTTTTAAGGAATATGAATAGTTCGATGTCTTAAGCAGTGAATTTCTGAAACAGAGTTATGTTAGATTGGAACCAGATATTGATCAAACTGTGAAAGAGGTGAGACTATGGCCTACAAATTACAGCATCACTAATGTATGTATATGTCTGTATGTAGTGAAAAGAGAAAAGGATAGATACTAATAGGATATATATATATATATATATGCTTTTTTATATATGTATAGTTATATCTATCTATCAATCTATCATTCATCTACAGAATCTATCCATCTATACATCTATACATCTATCTGTCCATGTCTATGATAATGACTACAACTATATCTACATCCTCTTTAAAACACTCTGACTTATCCAGGATTGGGATGGGGATAGCGAACAGTGTTGAATAGAAATTGGAAAAATATTAGCTGGTTTCATTTATTTTATTATAATATGAGAATGGAAAAGAGATACTTTAAAATGAAATGCCTATATTTAAGTGTTACAGCTTTAGTAATTAATAACTAGTAGATTCTACAAAGAGCATTAAAGATGAGAACACTATATACCAGATAATGAGAATGACTATAATGTCAACCTATGAACACACAGTTTGGGAGGGAGATTTATAAAATAAGTTTTTCCTAGGTAAAAAGAGAAGTTTGATATTCTTGGATGTGGAAGATAGATTAAAAAATTAACACATTATTTCACAGCTCTTTTAGAGATGTGATACATGCTTCTTAGAAGATTTTATAATTTCTTTCCCTCCTAGAAAAATGTATAGAATAACATACTTATTTGAAAAATTATTTTTTGATCTTTGTATCATAACATAAGGCAATGATACATATTCAACAAAGAATGGTGGAAGCAGCACAACTCTCGTAAAAATAGTGTCCTTATATTTGATCACACATTTTTTTCATGCTTTTACACCTTTTTTTTTCATCAACCAGTTATGGGCATTACATTTTAGGCCAATCACCCAAATGAAAAGACACACAGGTAAAGTCTTTGGAGAGTCATAGTCTATAGGAGAGAACAGAATGCAAACAACTGACATATGATATGTAGATTAAGGAGCAAACATGAAAAGAAACAGCCATCAGACCAATCTAGAGCAGAACTTCTCATCCTTGGTATGGTTGAGATTTTGGGACAGATACTTCTTTGCTGGGGCAGTGCTGTGTACTGTAGATTGTTGAGTAATGATTCTCGTCTCTGTCCACTAGTTGACAGTAGTACTCTCCTCCAGTCAGGGCCATTCAAAATGTCTCCAGACATTGCTAAGTATCCCCTGGGGTTCAAAATGGCCCACAGCTAGGAACCACTGCCCTAGAGAATCTACTTTTATTTTAGAAATGAGAAAGAATTCTATAGATTTATTTATTTATTTTTTGAGTTGGAGTCTCACTCTGTCGCCCAGACTGGAGTGCAGTGGCCGCTCCCGGTCACTGCAGCCTCAACCTGCTGGGCTCTGGCGATCCTGCCGCCTCAGCCTTCCAAGTAGCTGGAACTACAAGCACGCTACCACACCCAGCTAATTTTTGATTTATTGTAGAGATGAGGTCTCGCCAAGTTGCCCAGGCAGGTCTCGAACCCACAGGCTCAGGCAATCCACTCACCTCAGCCTCCCAAAGCGCGGGATTACAGGCTGAGCCACCGAGTCCGGCTTATAGATTTATTTTTAAATTATCGTTATTTATTATTTCTCTCAATTTTTTTTTCATTCAGCCAATATGCATTTATTGAGGAAATACTGGAAACAAGCATGGACAGAAAAGTTATAGTGGAAATTCTCTCTTTCCACTGTAAAATAAAAGACATCAGAGATTCTGTGTAAGACTGTTATCTGGATAGTTTCTATATATTTATGTTTGAGAAACGGGATAATCTGGAAAGAACATAGCAGAGATTATAAGCTGCAAGAGGCAAGGATCAAATCTGCTTTTTTAAAAAACCTTTTATTGAGAAATTATTTATATATCATGAAATACACCCATCTAAGTGAATAGTTACACAAGTGTACATATTTTTGCACAGTGATGCAGCCATCATCACAATCTAGTTTTAAAACATTTCCATCACTTCAAAAGTTTTCTTTTCTTTTCTTTTCTCTTTTTGAGTTGGAGTTTCACTCTGTCACCCAGGCTGGAGTGCAGTGGCCGCTCCCGCCACCGCAGCCTCGACCTGCTGGCCTCTGGCGATCCTTCCGCATCAGCCTTCCAAGTAGCTGGACCTACAGGCGCACGCTACCACGCCCGCTAATTTATTTATTTATTTATTGTAGAGACACGGTCTTGCCAAGTTGCCTGGGTGGGTCTCGAACCCACGGACTCAGATAATCCACTCGCCTCAGTCTCTCAAAGTGCTGGGATTATAGGCTGAGTCAACGAGCCCGACCAAGCTCCGAAAGTTTTCATGTCGATGTTTGCAATCAAACAATCTGTTTCTACCTCCTAGTCTCATGCAACCAATAATCTTTCTGTTACGTAGTTTTCCTTTTCTCGGCATTTTATATGAATGGAATTACATAATACATAGCCTGTCTGGCTTTTTGCTATTAGCATAGTGTTTTTGAGGTTTATCCATGTTGTTGCTTGTTACCAGTAATTTGTTCCTTTATATTTTTGAATAGTATTCCATTGTGTGTAAAATAGGAATTAAGCAAGACTAGTTTCCTAAGATGAACAAAGCTAATTTCTCTGAACAAGTGGCTGAGACAGTGTCTCTAGACAGGTGAATAGTCTGTTTTCTGAACATTCATAGTGAAAAACAGGATGAGGGTGGGAACTGGTTAGAACCAGCTAGAACCAAGACAGAACTATTTTGCCAGGTACTTGTCCTTGGCCCTTATTATATGCTCACTATAATGCATTAGCATGCTAAATGACACACCCTCCAATGTCATGACAGTTCCAACCCTGCCCATTTATAGTAATACATTGGGTGGATACCAATTCTTAAAAGTCTTCCCAAAAAACTCATGAATATTCCACTTCCTGATGAACATATAATCAGGAAAGAATTATACAAATCAAATCCCAGCCATGTACAAGGGCTGCTTTTTCTGTGGGGCAGCCTGCTTCTTGCTACTCTTTTTTCAATAAGCTTGTTTTCTCTTCACTCCAGATGGCTTGCTCTTGAATTCTTTCCCGTGAGGTAACAACCCCCTTGGCCTCTCGGGCTGGTCCTCAGTTTTGGGGATCCCCTGTTCCTGCATCATATGAACACCATATTTTGTTAATACATTCACCATCTGATAGATGTTTAGATGATTTCCAGTTCTGATGATGATGAATAATGCTAGTGTGAACAGTATTTTTATTTCTCTTTGGTAGATACCTCAGGGTGAAATTGCTGAGTCATATGGAAACATTTTCACGAGCTTCTCAACTGTTTTCCAAAGGGACCATGCCATTTTAAAGCCCCACCAACAGTGCCTGCAGTTTCCAGTTTCTCTACTTCCTTGACAACACTTGGTAGTGTCAGTCTGTTTGATGTTAGCCGTGTCAGTGATTTTTTTTTTTTTTTTTTTAGTTGGAGTCTCACTCTGTCACCCAGACTGGAGTGCAGTGGCCACTCCCAGCCACCACAGCCTCGACCTGCTGGGCTCCTGTGATCCTTCCGCCTCAGCCTTCCCAGTAGCTGGAACTATAGGCGTGCGCTACCACGCACGGCTCATTTTGATTTATTGTAGAGATGAGATCTCACCAAGTTGCCCAGGTGGGTCTCGAACCCGTGGGCTCAGGCAATCCACTCACCTCAGCCTCCCAAAGGCACGGGATTACAGGCTGACCCACCCAGCTCGGCTCGTTTCAGTGATTTTATAGTGATGTTTCTCATTGTGTTTTTAATGTGCATTTTCCTAACAGTTAACAATGTTGAACATTTTAAAAATGTGCTCAATGTGCCTTTTTCCCATTTTTATATAATGTTTGGAGAAGAATCTTCACATTTTTTGTGATTTTAAATTTTTGTCTTATTATTGAATTGTAAGGGTGGTTTATATATTCTGAATAGAAGTCTTTCATGAGATGCATGTTTTGCAAATATTCTTTCCCAGTCTGTGGCCTCTATTAATTTTCTTTTTTCTTTTTTTTTTTTTTTGAGTTGGAGTCTCACTGTCACCCAGACTGGAGTGCAGTGGCCACTCCCGGCCAATGCAGCCTCGACCCACTGGGCTCCGGCGATCCTTCTGCCTCAGCCTTCCAAGTAGCTGGAACTACAGGCGCGCGCTACCACGCCCAGGTAATTTTTTGATTTATTGTAGAGATGAGGTCTCGCCAAGTTGCCCCGGGCAGGTCTTGAGCCTGTGGGCTCAGGCAATCCACTCACCTCGGCCTCCTAAAGCACTGGGATTACAGGCTGAGCCCCCGACCTCTATTAATTTTCTAATGGCATCTTTTAAAAAAGCAAAATGTTTCTGTTTGGTAAAGTATAATTTATCAGTCTTTTTCTTTTTTCTATTGGTGCATTTTGTGTCATAGCTAAAAAAAATTTACCTAAGTGACAAAAATTTTGCCCTAGGAATTGTATTATTTAGTTCACTCTTACATTTAGTTCAAGAATCTATCCGAGTTAACATTTGTGTATGATGAGGGAGATAAGAATCAAGTTTTTTTTTTCTTTGTATATAAATATCTGATTGTTTTGGCATAATTTTTAGAAAAACCTACTCTTTATCCATTGAATTGCCTTGGCACCTACATTGAAAATCCATGGACCATATATGTTTTGGTTTATTTCTGAACTCTATATTGTTTCATTTATCACATATCCACTTATACCACATTGTCTTGATTACTCTAGCTTTACAGTAAGTTTTGAAATGAGTAAATATAAATCCTAACACATTGGTTCTTCATTTGTTTTCAAAATTGTTTTGGCTGCTTGAGGTCCTTTGTAGCTCCATGTTTATTTTATATCAACTTGTCCATTTCTACCAAAAATCCTTGCTGGAATTTTGATAGGGATTGTGTTGAATTTAAAGATCAATTTGGAGAGAACTGCCATCTTAACAATGTTGACTCTTTCAATCAATTAATATGGTCTATTTCCCCATTATTTAGGTCTCATTGAATTTAAGTCTTGCCATTCTTTCATTAAATTTATTTCTAAGTATTTTATTATTGCTGATGCTTTTGGGAATAAAATTGTTTTCTTAATCGAATGTTTAAATTGATTGATGTTAGTATATAAGAATGCTATTCATTGAATTTTGTACATTGGTATTGTAACTGTGACATTACTAAATTTGTTAATTAATTCTAGTAGCTTTTTTGTAGATGCCTTAGGTTTTTTTTTTGTTTTTTTTTTTACATAAAAGAGCATGTCTGTGTAAAAAGATATTTTATTGTTGGATTGACTATTTCTCCTTTCAATTTTTGTTTTGTGACACCTTTTTTTTGCTCTGGTGATAATGTCCATGTACATTTATAATGATCATATCTCTTGGGTATATCAACACTTTTTGTCGTTATGAAATATTCCTCTTTGTCGCTAGTAGTAAGTCTTTTCTTAAAGCCTGGTTTGATAACATAGCCATTCTAATTCCCCATACTTATAAGGCATCTTTTTCATCCTTTTTAGCATTTGTGAATCTAAGGTGTTTCTTTTGCAGACTGCATATAAATTGGATCTTGTTTTGTTATCCAGTCTAATTTCTGCTTTTTTATTGGCGAACTGAGTTGATTCCTATATAATGCAATTATTAATATAGTTAAATTTATGCCTCCCATTTGCCATTTTTTCCTATAAGGCTCATGCCCTTTGTCCTTTTTGTCATTCCTGTATTTCTCCTTTACTGACTTTTGTGTTAAAGAAATATCTTTCAGTCTACCATTTTAAATTCTCCATTTTTAAAATTATATATTTCGAAAATTTTAAAAAATATGCCTGCTTTAGAGATTACAATATTCATCTTTACTTTATCACAATCTTGTTCCTTCTTAGTGCTATTGTTAAATGTTATATAGGTTATAAACCTAAAAATATAATGTTTTAGTCATTGCCTAAAACAACCTTATGTTTATAAGGAAATTTTTTTTTTTTTTTTTTTTTAGGGTTCAGTTCCAGCTGATTTTATTTCCTTCTCAAAAAAAGTTATTTACAGAAAGTATATATCAACAATCTGACAGGCAGTGAACTTGACATGATTAGCTGGCATGATTTTTTTCTTTTTTTCCCCCATTATTTTTGTGGCCTTGAATTTTAAGACACATATTCTACATGGCATATTGCACAGGATGGATGGCAAAAAAAGTTTAAAAACAAAAACCCTTAATGGAACTGCCTTAAAAAGGCAGACGTCCTATTGCCTGTCATGTTATATTAAACATACATACACACAATCTTTTGCTTATTATAATACAGACTTAAATGTACAAAGATGTTTTCCACTTTTTTCAATCTTTAAACACAACAGCTATAAACCTGAACACATATGCTATCATCATGCCATAAGACTAAAACAATTATATTTAGCAACAAGTAGAAAGGATTAAATAGTCAAATACAAGAATGAAAAGCGCAGTGCATAGTGTTGCGAACTCAAATTGGCATTTAGATAGATCCAGTGGTTTAAGCGGCATGTTTTTGCTTATAAAAAAAGTGCAAAAAAGATGTGATTTACAAGTTAAAGCAGGACCCCTTTTTGTTGTAAGTGCACCAGTTTTAAAGCCTCTGGACAGAACAGTATTTTGTTTAAAAATGTGTCTTTCTTAAAAGCATACAGTGTTTGGCTCATTCTCCCCCCTCCCCTTTGCTAGACTGAGGTCAGAGGGTGGACACTGGTGGCAGGTTAAGGGATACTGTCACATTAAGAAGCCTGCAGAGGAGAAATTAGGGGCTGATTTTTTAAACTGTGTGAGATATTAACCAGCCGCCCTATATAAAATCAGGAAATCCAAACAGCAATTTACACCGATTAACACCCCCTTTATATATTTTTTACAAAAATACACTGAGAAAATAATCAAACGTTCTCATCTCTCTTGTCTTTTTTTGCTTTTTATAAGTGTCAAAAGTCTACATTTAAATATAAAAAATTAAAAGTTAAAACTCTAGCCCTTCAGTGAAGGAGATGTAAAATGGCGTGGGTAACAACAACTACCAAAAAGAAAGAAAGAAAGAAAGAAAGAAAGAAAGAAAGAAAGAAAGAAAGAAAGAAAGAAAGAAAGAAAGGGAAGGAAGAAGGAAGTAAAAGAAAGAAAATGAAAGAAAGAAAAAAGGGACAAAATAAGAAAAAAAAATGTTTGGCCAGTATAAATACGTCCACATATAAAATGGCATCTGATTACATTTACAAGGAAAAAAATACGAGGATGGAGCATCAGCGAGGGAAAAAAACATGTCTTCTCATTTACACCTACAAGGAATAAACACATACACACTGAGAAAAAATTTGGTTCTGAATTGTTTTTTTAAAGTCCAGCACAGATTTGAGTTGCGTTTGAATCCTTTAAAGAGTTAAGAATGAAAAAAAGCTGGTGATAATTTTGTTGTAGGAATCAAACATAGTGCCATCTATCTGCTTTTTATATTATCCTACACTGTTTTAAAAACTGCTCAACAGTCTTATACAGAAATCTTTAAAAGATAGACAGGATAACATGCTATATTAACCCCACCAGTGAAATAATCCAACACCATCACAATTCCAGTTAAGAGAAGAAAAAATCTTTTCTTTCCCCCCGAAACCACTAGCCCTCCACTGCCCCTGTACCACATCAAACAGTCTCCTCTCCTCCACACCTCTGGGTCTGGGAAGTCTCACCTCACTGATTTCCTATAGAAAGAAGGTGGAGAGGCCCAGGAGCAGCCGCTGCCTTCTCCCAAACGTGCAAATCCGTTTCAGTTTGATCATGCGCCCTTTCTAGTTCGTGTCCTTCTTTATAAGAAAATTAATAGAGGAAAAGAGAATACATTTGTATAGTCTTCGATCCTTAATATTTACTCACTTATTTGACATTTCCAATTCTCTTCATTTCTTTCCTGTGATCCCACTTACCATCTGGTATAATTTCCTTTCATCATGAAGAACTTAAATTTTAGTGTTTATTGCAGCACAGCACAGCTCTGCTGTCAAGGAATTTTCCTAATTTTTGTTTACCTAGAAGTGTCTTTACTTCACTGTCTTTTTGGAAAATAAATGTTTTAAAAGAGCTTTGAATATGATCTTCCACTGCCTGCTGGGCTACATTGTTTCTGATGAAAGTCATCTGCTACTCATATTACTATTTTGTACATGATGAATCATTTCTCTTGCTGCTTTAAAGATGTTCTCTGTTTTTGGATTTTGCCAGATTGACAGTGATGTATTTCTATGTACTTTTCTTTGTGATTACTTTATTTAATATTTGTTGAACTTCTTGGATCTGTAAGTTAATTTTTTTTTCAAGTTTTGGGAGATTTTGGTCATTTTCTCAGCTGTTTTTCTGTTCCCCCCTACCTCTTCTCCTGGAACTCCTATTACACATGTGTTGCAATGTGTGGCATTATCTGGCATGCCTCTAAGGATCTGTTTGTTGTTATTTCTCTCTGTTCTTCAGATTTAATAATTTCTATTGATCTGTCTTCAAGTTTTCTCTTCTGTCTTTTGCCATTTCAGATCTGAAGTTGTTTCTGTCTAGTGAAGAATTTTAAAAATTTTAGTTATACTCATAAACTCTAGATTTTAATTTGGCTGTTTTATATCATGTCTAATTCTTTGGAGACTCTTTATTTCTTGACTAGTTGTTAGCGTATTTTTCTTTTACTCTTGGAATATAGTTTCCTTTAACTGTTTTTTAAAGTTTTCTTTAATTCTTTGAACAAACTTGTAATAGTTGTCTGAAGTCTTGTCTGCTAAGTCAAACATCTAGGATCACTCAGAGTTAATTTCTAATAATTGCTTTCTACCACTCCTCAAATATCGGTCACACTTACCTATTTTTTTTTTGCAAGTCTAGTAATTTACACTGTGGAATTCATCTCTCTTACAGTGTGCAACTACTGATGTCTTTGCCCATCTGTTTTTCCTATTTCTACTTTTTAATCTGGTTCTCTAGGGGCCACTCCTCTGTCTGTATAGTGTAATGGTCAATAATGATTTGGGTTCGGTTTTTGTTCAAACACCTTGAACCTATTAGACTTCCATCCTGTGCCAACTGAGTTGTGTGGGACTGAGGAACACATTCAAAGTTGCAGCCAGTTCTCAAATCTCCCTTGGTTTGCACATTTCCTGAGCGTCCTTTGTATCTCCCCTGCATGTGTGTAGTTTAGCATGTAGCCAGGGATGTGTGGAGAGCTTATCTCAGACCTTTTATGACATTCTAAATTCCAAGATTGGCCCACTGAATTTCTGGCTGGTCGACTGCTCACCTTAAACTGGGAAACATGACCTTGGTCTGAAAAGTTGCAGCCTTTTATAGTTAATTCCAAACTAAAGCTGCCATTTTTCACTGTAAATGGCATAGACGTTTGCTCTTTACCCCATGCCCTGAGGCAAGTCTGCCATCTTTGGCAGCAAAGTTCCTTTTTGACTGCAGATGGCCTAAGTTGGTATGGCTACATTCTTGCCAACTGAACTGAGGGGGGCTAGGGGAACACAGGAACAGCTCTGGCAAGAGGCCACAGACTTCTATCATTCATGCCCCAAAGCTCTATCAGTTTTTAGGTATTAGAATAAAGACTTAGTTTATTTGCTGCTGACACTAATTTATTTTAAATAACGATCTTGTCTAGTTTTATGTAGTATTCTTTAAAGGGGAATAACCTGACCTTTTCATGCTGCCAATACCAGAAGATCAAATCTGTTTTTATAATAGATTTGTTAGAGAGTAGCATTTAACAAATATAAGTTGAGCATGATTTACTGAAAGACAGACTCTGTGCTAAAAAACCTTCAGAGAGTAATAAACTTTGTGTCGCAGGATGCCAGCTTATTCTAATAACTCCATAAATGTTTGCTGAGTGAATACATGATCTAAAGTACCAGCCATTTTTTTCTTTTTCTTTTATGAGAGAGAAATTGGGGAGTAATAACCTATAAATTCTTTTGAAGCTTTGTTTTAATAATAAATGTGTTGATTTATTTGAGCCATTATATTAGATTCTGCTAAAATAATAAAATTCCTTCTTCTTCTACATCTTAAAGACTTTTACAGAGGCTCAAAACTACTTATTTTTCATTTAAATTAAATAAATAAGTAGGAAGATTACAATGCAGGTACCCAAGATTTCTACTCACTTCTAGTTCAGACTTGTGCATGAGCTTTTTGGAAATTTTGGTGATGTTCAGAGAATGTGTCAATAGGATGGTGCTGTGTTTAATTGTCAAGTATTTCCATTTAGGGATTAAGACATCTTCTTAGCTATGAAGAAAGCCATCTTCACAAAGCCAGGTATTTCTGAACTCTTTTGGTGGATAGGGTTTATTATCTCTCTAAAAGGTTCATTTAATCTGAAACTATATATCAGAGGTCTCAGATTGACAGCCTGAATTCAGCCCACAAACATGTTAGATTTGGCTTGAACAGTGTTCTAGCAAATTCTATCATTTAAGAAAGCAGATTTTGTGAAGTCATACAAATTTTCTAATCTGAAGATTTCACAAAACATCTGTTTTCCCCCGAGGCAACAATTGGCTATCACTCCTTTAGAAGGTACTTGAGCTCTGTGCTCTTTAAATCACCTTAGTCCTAACTTAACCCAGCCAGATTCACTTTTTTTATGACTACCCTAACCCTGTAGACATTTGATTTCATGATTCTGGGGACTGTGAATTGCTCAAAGGCCAGATTGCTATCAGGGGAATAAATTGGTCATCAGTAGAGGATTAAGCTGAATGTATTTATGATAAAAGAACTTGGATCAAAAAGAAAGCATTTGAGTCTAGGGTGGAGAAGAATTTTTTGTAGTCAGAGTGTATGTTAATGAACTCATTTAAAATTGAATTTAGGGGGATACAGAGAGATTTCTTAAAGGATACAAAATTATAGCTACATAGAAGGAGTAAGTTCTAGTGTTCTACAGCACTGTAGGATGTTATATAGTTTCAAATAGCTAGAATGAGAATATTGAAGATTTCCCAACACAAATGATAAATTTTTGACACGAAGGATATGTTAATTATTCCGATCTGATTGATATACAGTATATGTATCAAAACATCATTATGTATCTACCCCATAACATTTGTACAATCATTATATGTCAATTTAAAAATAAAATTTAAAAATAAATTGAAAAAGATCTAAAAAGCCAAATGTGGGGAAAAGAATGAAGCAGTTTTGTGACTAAAAAATAAATAAATAGAAATAATATAGATGCCATTCATTCGTTGTCTATTTGCTCATAGACTATTTATACATTGAGTGGTTCTAGTTCACTATCATCTTCCCAAGACCTGAGGTTCCAGATGTATAATAATAAGCATAGTATAATAAGTGTTCTGTACATAATAAAATAAGTGTTCCATACATATTCTGTGAATAAATGAATAAAAGAATGAATTAGATCCATATTGTTTCATGGTTCTATTTCCCCCTTCCCAGTAGCCCTCAATTTTCTATTTCAATTGATTTAAAATTAGTATCTAGTGGTATTAGTAAAAATTTTCATATTTCAGTAATGAAAAAAAATAAGAGTTAAAAACCCCCCTGAAATATTAGATGTTTTACTTGTAATTGAGACTGATCAGTCTAGTTCTCACAAGGCAGAAAAATTCAAAGTAGTGGAACCAGGTAGCTTATTGTGAAGAAGAATGTGTGGCCTCCCGGTTTCTAGATGAGACTGGGGAGAGTAATATTAGAAACCTGAGTGGACCCTCTGCTTGAGAAGCCTGTTATCCTTTAGGAATCTGGACCAGAACACATGCAAAATACACACCAATGTGGAATTGACTGACACCAATTCCAAGTTTACAAGCCCAAATGACAATATCTGTAAATATTAAGGAAAACACAGATTTTAAATTTGGTATCAGATTCGTTCTTCTACTCGTTGCCTATATACATTGTGGTCAGAAGCTGGAATTATAAGTCTATGCTCTGAGTAACTGAGGGAGAGCAGGAAGGAGGGGATGGGAGGAGGGGGGAGAGAGAGAGAGAGAGAGAGAAAGAGAGAGAGAGACACATTTGGGAACACTTCAGAGAAAAGATCTGAGAGAAAAGCCTGGGACTCTACCGCTCAGCTCCCTGGCCCCTGGGAGGAACTATGGCAGATATTTGGAACGAGGCAGTTTGCTGGTCCCTCAGTGGCATCCTTATAAAGTCAGTTGTGGTAAGTAATATTCTTGATACTTGATGTTTTGCCAGAAGTTAGAATATTGCGTTTCTCTTGAATCTATACATGCTGTTTAGAACTCACTGGGCTTCTTGGCATTTCTATTTAGAGTTTCAGATATCCCAGTTGCAATTTGCAAACATCATGTAACATATATTATCAATCCAGGCATCCAGGCACATATAGATATTTAGACTTAAGGAGACAGGAGAGTGTCATGAAAAAAGCATTGCACCAGGAATCAGGAGGCCCAGGGCCTAATTGTATCTTTCACTCTATGTGTTTTTAGCAAAGGGGCTTCATTGCACTAAGGCAGTATTTTCACCGCAGACCACCCCACCATTGCTGCCATCTCCGTAAATCCCAGAGGTAAATAATCCTCAGCCTATTCCAGAGTTGTAACTCACAATCTCCTGGTAAGGATTTTAGGCTCCAATCCATATAGAAGATCCTTGTCTTCTAGTAGAAATAGAAGAGTTTTCAAGTGGGCCACACGGTTATAGAATTTTTTTTTTTTTTTGAGTTGGAGTCTCACTCTGTCGCCCAGACTGGGATGCAGTGGCCG